>NW_027077609.1:0-161000 GCF_963924675.1 Phocoena phocoena | reverse complement strand
CCTGAAATTCTGCCCCGCTTTCAAGTCCCCTTCGCAGGCTTACTTCAATATATTTTTGGAGGAAAGCTGTCATTTATAACTCTGCAGGTTTGTGAATTACAGTGCCCCTGAGCTCCTTTCTTCAACTCGCTTTCTTGTGAGCTGGGCACAAAACCGCAGGATTGCTTCAGGCCCTAATCTGTTTCCAGCAGGGCACACTGAGCCTTTGTTTAATTCCTCTTCCTGGTGGGCAATGAGCGTTACATTTGCCCGTGCAGACACCTACAGCTAGTCTCTCATTGGTTCTCCCTATTCCTGTTCATTTTGCACAGAAATTGCAAGCTGTGCCAAAGAGGAGGTTAAAGGCACTGACTCTCCAAGTGGGGAGAGTGTTAGTAAAGCATCTGGAATGGTGAACCCGAGGACCAGGATACGAAAACTGAGATTCATTTTAAATCGTTTCCCAATCACACAGTGGACGATACTCTGGGTTTCGCATGCATGTTTTAGCTGGAGGAAGAATCCCTTGAACCTGGAGAGTTGGGACCCATGGAATGGGTACCATGCAGTATGACTTCAAAGGGTCTGCATTTGCTCACCGAAACTCACCAATGCTATCAGCCTGAAGTGTCCAGCCTTATGTCTCAACCAGCTCTGGGTGTAGATGTGGTCAATCCCGGTTGCATCACATGCCCTGAGTGAATTATTTAAGAATTGCTCTCTATTTCACTGTCTTTATGAATTTTTTTTCGAAATTTATTTTGATAATGGGATTTATCGGATTTTCACTGCTGCGTTTCTGCCGCTGTACACACGCTTGATTCTCTTACGGAGACATATATATCCATGGGTTTTAAGATTCTTCCTAGTCAGGTATATTCCTAGGCGTTGAATATGTGGTGTTGAGGTCCATTTCGTTGAGCAAGGAGTAGGTCTTGTCTATTACATATTTGGCTTATGGAATGTTATCTGTGCTAATTTCAGTCTCTGGTTTTATGCAGCACCCCAAAGCACCTTTCCCCATAAGCAAGCACTAGTTGGTTTTCTAAATTTGAGACCCTGTTCTGTTTTGTAATTCAGTTCATGTGTAGTCAAGTTTACATTCCGTGTATTAGTGATATCTTATGATGTTTCTTTTTCTGTGTGACGTAGTTCACGTAGAATCACCGTATCTGCATCCTCTCACTATGCCGCTACGGGCCTGATGACACAGATTTCATTGCTGAGTGATATTGCATTGTACGTACGTGCCACAACTTCTTTATCCATATTTTGCTTTCTGGGATATTTACCTGTTACTGTAGACGAGCTTCTTGTGAACACAGCCGTCCCAAATATTGGGGTGGCTGTCTGTTTTTGATTTTAATTTCCGTAAGCTATAGGACCATAAGTGGAAGTGCCATAGACTGTGTTGCTTTGTTTCTTATGTGTTTCAGGAAACACCATACACTTCTCCAGGCTGGCTGCTGGCAATTTACATCCTGCCAATCAGCATAACAAGGCTCCCTGTTCTCCATATCCTGTCCTACCTTTCTGGATTTTACACTTTTTTCAGATGGCCCTCTTGCCCGGGGGGCAGTGAGACTTCATTGTAGTGCAGATTTCCTTTACAGGCTTGCTTGGTTGGCCAAAAAGGGCGTATGCGTTTTTTCCTGAATATATTCAGGAAAAAACGCATACGCCCTTTTTGGCCAAGTGCATCATTGTCGACGTTCTGCCTCTTTTCCTATGCTTTCAGGGCAATTCCAGTCTACCCCCTGCAATCGTTTTCCTGAAATTCTGCCCCGCTTTCAAGTCCCCTTCGCAGGCTTACTTCAATATATTTTTGGAGGATAGCTGTCATTTATAACTCTGCAGGTTTGTGAATTACAGTGCCCCTGAGCTCCTTTCTTCAACTCGCTTTCTTGTGAACTGGGCACAAAACCGCTGGATTGCTTCAGGCCCTAATCTGTTTCGGGCAGGGCATGCTGAGCCTTTGGTAAATTCCTCTTCCTGGTGGGAAATGAGCGTTACATTTGCCCGTGCAGACACCTACAGCTAGTCTCTCATTGGTTCTCCCTATTCCTGTTCATCTTGCACAGAAATTGCAAGCTGTGCCAAACAGGAGGTTAAAGGCACTGACTCTCCAAGCAGGGAGACTGTTAGTAAATCATCTGGAATGGTGAACCCGAGGACCAGGATACGAAAACTGAGATGCATTTTAAATCATTTCCCCATAACACGGTGGACCATACTGTGGGTTTCACATGCATGTTTTAGCTGGAGGAAGAATCCCTTGAACCTGAAGAGTTGGGACCCATGGAATAGGTACCATACAGTATGACTTCAAAGGGTGTGCATTTGCTCACCTAAACTCACCAATGCTATCAGCCTGAAGTGTCCAGCCTTATGTCTCAACCAGCTCTGGGTGTAGATGTGGTCAATCCCGGTTGCATCACATGCCCTGAGTGAATTATTTAAGAATTGCTCTCTATTTCACTGTCTTTGTGTTTTGTTTTCGAAATTTATTTTGATAATGGGATTTATCGGATTTTCACTGCTGCCTTTCGGCCGCTGTACACACCCTTGATTCTCTTACGGAGACATATATATCCATGGGTTTTAAGATTCTTCCTAGTCAGGTATATTCCTAGGCGTTGAATATGTGGTGTTGGGTCCATTTCGTTGAGCAAGGAGTAGGTCTTGTCTATTACATATTGGGCTTATGGAAAGTTATCTGTGCTAATTTCAGTCTCTGGTTTTATGCAGCACCCCAAGGCACCTTTCCCCATAAGCAAGCACTAGTTGGTTTTCTAAATTTGAGACCCTTTTCTATTTTGTAATTCAGTTCATGTGTAGTCAAGTTTACATTCCGTGTATTCGTGATATCTTATGATGTTTCTTTTTCTGTGTGACGTAGTTCACGTAGAATCACCGTACCTGCATCCACTCACTATGCCGCTATGGGCCTGATGACACAGATTTCATTGCTGAGTGATATTGCATTGTACGTACGTGCCACAAGTTCTTTATCCATTTTTTGCTTTCTGGGATATTTACCTGATACTGTAGACGAGCTTATTGTGAACACAGCCGTCTCAAATATTGGGGTGGCTGTCTGTTTTTGATTTTAATTTCCGTAAGCTATAGGACCATAAGTGGAAGTGCCATAGGCTGTGTTGCTTTGTTTCTTTCGTGTTTCAGGAAACACCATACACTTCTCCAGGGTGGCTGCTGGCAATTTACATCCTGCCAATCAGCATAACAAGGCTCCCTGTTCTCCATATCCTGTCCTACCTTTCTGGATTTTACACTTTTTTCAGATGGCCCTTTTGCCAGGGGGGCAGTGAGACTTCATTGTAGTGCAGATTTCATTTACAGGCTTGCTTGGTTGGCCAAAAAGGGCGTATGCGTTTTTTCCTGAATATATTCAGGAAAAAACGCATACGCCCTTTTTGGCCAAGTGCATCATTGTCGACGTTCTGCCTCTTTTCCTATGCTTTCAGGGCAATTCCAGTCTACCCCCTGCAATCGTTTTCCTGAAATTCTGCCCCGCTTTCAAGTCCCCTTCGCAGGCTTACTTCAATATATTTTTGGAGGACAGCTGTCATTTATAACTCTGCAGGTTTGTGAATTACAGTGCCCCTGAGCTCCTTTCTTCAACTCGCTTTCTTGTGAGCTGGGCACAAAACCGCAGGATTGCTTCAGGCCCTAATCTGTTTCCAGCAGGGCACACTGAGCCTTTGTTTAATTCCTCTTCCTGGTGGGCAATGAGCGTTACATTTGCCCGTGCAGACACCTACAGCTAGTCTCTCATTGGTTCTCCCTATTCCTGTTCATTTTGCACAGAAATTGCAAGCTGTGCCAAAGAGGAGGTTAAAGGCACTGACTCTCCAAGCGGGGAGAGTGTTAGTAAAGCATCTGGAATGGTGAACCCGAGGACCAGGATACGAAAACTGAGATGCATTTTAAATCATTTCCCAATCACATGGTGGACGATACTCTTGGTTTCCCATGCATGTTTTAGCTGGAGGAAGAATCCCTTGAACCTGGAGAGTTGGGACCCATGGAATGGGTACCATGCAGTATGACTTCAAAGGGTCTGCATTTGCTCACCGAAACTCACCAATGCTATCAGCCTGAAGTGTCCAGCCTTATGTCTCAACCAGCTCTGGGTGTAGATGTGTTAAATCCCGGTTGCATCACATGCCCTGAGTGAATTATTTAAGAATTGCTCTCTATTTCACTGTCTTTATGATTTTTTTTTGAAATTTATTTTGATAATGGGATTTATCGGATTTTCACTGCTGCGTTTATGCCGCTGTACACACGCTTGATTCTCTTACGGAGACATATATATCCATGGGTTTTAAGATTCTTCCTAGTCAGGTATATTCCTAGGCGTTGAATATGTGGTGTTGGGTCCATTTCGTTGAGCAAGGAGTAGGTCTTGTCTATTACATATTTGGCTTATGGAAAGTTATCTGTGCTAATTTCAGTCTCTGGTTTTATGAAGCACCCCAACGCACCTTTCCCCATAAGCAAGCACTAGTTGGTTTTCTAAATTTGAGACCCTGTTCTGTTTTGTAATTCAGTTCATGTGTAGTCAAGTTTACATTCCGTGTATTAGTGATATCTTATGATGTTTCTTTTTCTGTGTGACGTAGTTCACGTAGAATCACCGTACCTGCATCTACTCACTATGCCGCTACGGGCCTGATGACACAGATTTCATTGCTGAGTGATATTGCATTGTACGTACGTGCCACAACTTCTTTATCCATATTTTGCTTTCTGGGATATTTACCTGTTACTGTAGACGAGCTTCTTGTGAACACAGCCGTCCCAAATATTGGGGTGGCTGTCTGTTTTTGATTTTAATTTCCGTAAGCTATAGGACCATAAGTGGAAGTGCCATAGACTGTGTTGCTTTGTTTCTTATGTGTTTCAGGAAACACCATACACTTCTCCAGGCTGGCTGCTGGCAATTTACATCCTGCCAATCAGCATAACAAGGCTCCCTGTTCTCCATATCCTGTCCTACCTTTCTGGATTTTACACTTTTTTCAGATGGCCCTCTTGCCCGGGGGGCAGTGAGACTTCATTGTAGTGCAGATTTCCTTTACAGGCTTGCTTGGTTGGCCAAAAAGGGCGTATGCGTTTTTTCCTGAATATATTCAGGAAAAAACGCATACGCCCTTTTTGGCCAAGTGCATCATTGTCGACGTTCTGCCTCTTTTCCTATGCTTTCAGGGCAATTCCAGTCTACCCCCTGCAATCGTTTTCCTGAAATTCTGCCCCGCTTTCAAGTCCCCTTCGCAGGCTTACTTCAATATATTTTTGGAGGATAGCTGTCATTTATAACTCTGCAGGTTTGTGAATTACAGTGCCCCTGAGCTCCTTTCTTCAACTCGCTTTCTTGTGAACTGGGCACAAAACCGCAGGATTGCTTCAGGCCCTAATCTGTTTCGGGCAGGGCATGCTGAGCCTTTGGTAAATTCCTCTTCCTGGTGGGAAATGAGCATTACATTTGCCCGTGCAGACACCTACAGCTAGTCTCTCATTGGTTCTCCCTATTCCTGTTCATCTTGCACAGAAATTGCAAGCTGTGCCAAACAGGAGGTTAAAGGCACTGACTCTCCAAGCAGGGAGACTGTTAGTAAATCATCTGGAATGGTGAACCCGAGGACCAGGATACGAAAACTGAGATGCATTTTAAATCATTTCCCCATAACACGGTGGACCATACTGTGGGTTTCACATGCATGTTTTAGCTGGAGGAAGAATCCCTTGAACCTGAAGAGTTGGGACCCATGGAATAGGTACCATACAGTATGACTTCAAAGGGTGTGCATTTGCTCACCTAAACTCACCAATGCTCTCAGCCTGAAGTGTCCAGCCTTATGTCTCAACCAGCTCTGGGTGTAGATGTGGTCAATCCCGGTTGCATCACATGCCCTGAGTGAATTATTTAAGAATTGCTCTCTATTTCACTGTCTTTGTGTTTTGTTTTCGAAATTTATGTTGATAATGGGATTTATCGGATTTTCACTGCTGCCTTTCGGCCGCTGTACACACCCTTGATTCTCTTACGGAGACATATATATCCATGGGTTTTAAGATTCTTCCTAGTCAGGTATATTCCTAGGCGTTGAATATGTGGTGTTGGGTCCATTTCGTTGAGCAAGGAGTAGGTCTTGTCTATTACATATTGGGCTTATGGAAAGTTATCTGTGCTAATTTCAGTCTCTGGTTTTATGCAACACCCCAAGGCACCTTTCCCCATAAGCAAGCACTAGTTGGTTTTCTAAATTTGAGACCCTGTTCTGTTTTGTAATTCAGTTCATGTGTAGTCAAGTTTACATTCCGTGTATTCGTGATATCTTATGATGTTTCTTTTTCTGTGTGACGTAGTTCACGTAGAATCACCGTACCTGCATCCACTCACTATGCCGCTATGGGCCTGATGACACAGATTTCATTGCTGAGTGATATTGCATTGTACGTACGTGCCACAAGTTCTTTATCCATTTTTTGCTTTCTGGGATATTTACCTGATACTGTAGACGAGCTTCTTGTGAACACAGCCGTCTCAAATATTGGGGTGGCTGTCTGTTTTTGATTTTAATTTCCGTAAGCTATAGGACCATAAGTGGAAGTGCCATAGGCTGTGTTGCTTTGTTTCTTTCGTGTTTCAGGAAACACCATACACTTCTCCAGGGTGGCTGCTGGCAATTTACATCCTGCCAATCAGCATAACAAGGCTCCCTGTTCTCCATATCCTGTCCTACCTTTCTGGATTTTACACTTTTTTCAGATGGCCCTTTTGCCAGGGAGCAGTGAGACTTCATTGTAGTGCAGATTTCATTTACAGGCTTGCTTGGTTGGCCAAAAAGGGCGTATGCGTTTTTTCCTGAATATATTCAGGTAAAAACGCATACGCCCTTTTTGGCCAAGTGCATCATTGTCGACGTTCTGCCTCTTTTCCTATGCTTTCAGGGCAATTCCAGTCTACCCCCTGCAATCGTTTTCCTGAAATTCTGCCCCGCTTTCAAGTCCCCTTCGCAGGCTTACTTCAATATATTTTTGGAGGAAAGCTGTCATTTATAACTCTGCAGGTTTGTGAATTACAGTGCCCCTGAGCTCCTTTCTTCAACTCGCTTTCTTGTGAGCTGGGCACAAAACCGCAGGATTGCTTCAGGCCCTAATCTGTTTCCAGCAGGGCACACTGAGCCTTTGTTTAATTCCTCTTCCTGGTGGGCAATGAGCGTTACATTTGCCCGTGCAGACACCTACAGCTAGTCTCTCATTGGTTCTCCCTATTCCTGTTCATTTTGCACAGAAATTGCAAGCTGTGCCAAAGAGGAGGTTAAAGGCACTGACTCTCCAAGCGGGGAGAGTGTTAGTAAAGCATCTGGAATGGTGAACCCGAGGACCAGGATACGAAAACTGAGATGCATTTTAAATCATTTCCCAATCACATGGTGGACGATACTCTTGGTTTCCCATGCATGTTTTAGCTGGAGGAAGAATCCCTTGAACCTGGAGAGTTGGGACCCATGGAATGGGTACCATGCAGTATGACTTCAAAGGGTCTGCATTTGCTCACCGAAACTCACCAATGCTATCAGCCTGAAGTGTCCAGCCTTATGTCTCAACCAGCTCTGGGTGTAGATGTGTTAAATCCCGGTTGCATCACATGCCCTGAGTGAATTATTTAAGAATTGCTCTCTATTTCACTGTCTTTATGATTTTTTTTTGAAATTTATTTTGATAATGGGATTTATCGGATTTTCACTGCTGCGTTTATGCCGCTGTACACACGCTTGATTCTCTTACGGAGACATATATATCCATGGGTTTTAAGATTCTTCCTAGTCAGGTATATTCCTAGGCGTTGAATATGTGGTGTTGGGTCCATTTCGTTGAGCAAGGAGTAGGTCTTGTCTATTACATATTTGGCTTATGGAAAGTTATCTGTGCTAATTTCAGTCTCTGGTTTTATGAAGCACCCCAACGCACCTTTCCCCATAAGCAAGCACTAGTTGGTTTTCTAAATTTGAGACCCTGTTCTGTTTTGTAATTCAGTTCATGTGTAGTCAAGTTTACATTCCGTGTATTAGTGATATCTTATGATGTTTCTTTTTCTGTGTGATGTAGTTCACGTAGAATCACCGTACCTGCATCCACTCACTTGCCGCTACGGGCCTGATGACACAGATTTCATTGCTGAGTGATATTGCATTGTACGTACGTGCCACAACTTCTTTATCCATATTTTGCTTTCTGGGATATTTACCTGTTACTGTAGACGAGCTTCTTGTGAACACAGCCGTCCCAAATATTGGGGTGGCTGTCTGTTTTTGATTTTAATTTCCGTAAGCTATAGGACCATAAGTGGAAGTGCCATAGACTGTGTTGCTTTGTTTCTTATGTGTTTCAGGAAACACCATACACTTCTCCAGGCTGGCTGCTGGCAATTTACATCCTGCCAATCAGCATAACAAGGCTCCCTGTTCTCCATATCCTGTCCTACCTTTCTGGATTTTACACTTTTTTCAGATGGCCCTCTTGCCCGGGGGGCAGTGAGACTTCATTGTAGTGCAGATTTCCTTTACAGGCTTGCTTGTTTGGCCAAAAAGGGCGTATGCGTTTTTTCCTGAATATATTCAGGAAAAAACGCATACGCCCTTTTTGGCCAAGTGCATCATTGTCGACGTTCTGCCTCTTTTCCTATGCTTTCAGGGCAATTCCAGTCTACCCCCTGCAATCGTTTTCCTGAAATTCTGCCCCGCTTTCAAGTCCCCTTCGCAGGCTTACTTCAATATATTTTTGGAGGATAGCTGTCATTTATAACTCTGCAGGTTTGTGAATTACAGTGCCCCTGAGCTCCTTTCTTCAACTCGCTTTCTTGTGAGCTGGGCACAAAACCGCAGGATTGCTTCAGGCCCTAATCTGTTTCGGGCAGGGCATGCTGAGCCTTTGGTAAATTCCTCTTCCTGGTGGGAAATGAGCGTTACATTTGCCCGTGCAGACACCTACAGCTAGTCTCTCATTGGTTCTCCCTATTCCTGTTCATCTTGCACAGAAATTGCAAGCTGTGCCAAACAGGAGGTTAAAGGCACTGACTCTCCAAGCAGGGAGACTGTTAGTAAATCATCTGGAATGGTGAACCCGAGGACCAGGATACGAAAACTGAGATGCATTTTAAATCATTTCCCCATAACACGGTGGACCATACTGTGGGTTTCACATGCATGTTTTAGCTGGAGGAAGAATCCCTTGAACCTGAAGAGTTGGGACCCATGGAATAGGTACCATACAGTATGACTTCAAAGGGTGTGCATTTGCTCACCTAAACTCACCAATGCTATCAGCCTGAAGTGTCCAGCCTTATGTCTCAACCAGCTCTGGGTGTAGATGTGGTCAATCCCGGTTGCATCACATGCCCTGAGTGAATTATTTAAGAATTGCTCTCTATTTCACTGTCTTTGTGTTTTGTTTTCGAAATTTATTTTGATAATGGGATTTATCGGATTTTCACTGCTGCCTTTCGGCCGCTGTACACACCCTTGATTCTCTTACGGAGACATATATATCCATGGGTTTTAAGATTCTTCCTAGTCAGGTATATTCCTAGGCGTTGAATATGTGGTGTTGGGTCCATTTCGTTGAGCAAGGAGTAGGTCTTGTCTATTACATATTGGGCTTATGGAAAGTTATCTGTGCTAATTTCAGTCTCTGGTTTTATGCAGCACCCCAAGGCACCTTTCCCCATAAGCAAGCACTAGTTGGTTTTCTAAATTTGAGACCCTTTTCTATTTTGTAATTCAGTTCATGTGTAGTCAAGTTTACATTCCGTGTATTCGTGATATCTTATGATGTTTCTTTTTCTGTGTGACGTAGTTCACGTAGAATCACCGTACCTGCATCCACTCACTATGCCGCTATGGGCCTGATGACACAGATTTCATTGCTGAGTGATATTGCATTGTACGTACGTGCCACAAGTTCTTTATCCATTTTTTGCTTTCTGGGATATTTACCTGATACTGTAGACGAGCTTCTTGTGAACACAGCCGTCTCAAATATTGGGGTGGCTGTCTGTTTTTGATTTTAATTTCCGTAAGCTATAGGACCATAAGTGGAAGTGCCATAGGCTGTGTTGCTTTGTTTCTTTCGTGTTTCAGGAAACACCATACACTTCTCCAGGGTGGCTGCTGGCAATTTACATCCTGCCAATCAGCATAACAAGGCTCCCTGTTCTCCATATCCTGTCCTACCTTTCTGGATTTTACACTTTTTTCAGATGGCCCTTTTGCCAGGGGGGCAGTGAGACTTCATTGTAGTGCAGATTTCATTTACAGGCTTGCTTGGTTGGCCAAAAAGGGCGTATGCGTTTTTTCCTGAATATATTCAGGAAAAAACGCATACGCCCTTTTTGGCCAAGTGCATCATTGTCGACGTTCTGCCTCTTTTCCTATGCTTTCAGGGCAATTCCAGTCTACCCCCTGCAATCGTTTTCCTGAAATTCTGCCCCGCTTTCAAGTCCCCTTCGCAGGCTTACTTCAATATATTTTTGGAGGACAGCTGTCATTTATAACTCTGCAGGTTTGTGAATTACAGTGCCCCTGAGCTCCTTTCTTCAACTCGCTTTCTTGTGAGCTGGGCACAAAACCGCAGGATTGCTTCAGGCCCTAATCTGTTTCCAGCAGGGCACACTGAGCCTTTGTTTAATTCCTCTTCCTGGTGGGCAATGAGCGTTACATTTGCCCGTGCAGACACCTACAGCTAGTCTCTCATTGGTTCTCCCTATTCCTGTTCATTTTGCACAGAAATTGCAAGCTGTGCCAAAGAGGAGGTTAAAGGCACTGACTCTCCAAGCGGGGAGAGTGTTAGTAAAGCATCTGGAATGGTGAACCCGAGGACCAGGATACGAAAACTGAGATGCATTTTAAATCATTTCCCAATCACATGGTGGACGATACTCTTGGTTTCCCATGCATGTTTTAGCTGGAGGAAGAATCCCTTGAACCTGGAGAGTTGGGACCCATGGAATGGGTACCATGCAGTATGACTTCAAAGGGTCTGCATTTGCTCACCGAAACTCACCAATGCTATCAGCCTGAAGTGTCCAGCCTTATGTCTCAACCAGCTCTGGGTGTAGATGTGTTAAATCCCGGTTGCATCACATGCCCTGAGTGAATTATTTAAGAATTGCTCTCTATTTCACTGTCTTTATGATTTTTTTTTGAAATTTATTTTGATAATGGGATTTATCGGATTTTCACTGCTGCGTTTATGCCGCTGTACACACGCTTGATTCTCTTACGGAGACATATATATCCATGGGTTTTAAGATTCTTCCTAGTCAGGTATATTCCTAGGCGTTGAATATGTGGTGTTGGGTCCATTTCGTTGAGCAAGGAGTAGGTCTTGTCTATTACATATTTGGCTTATGGAAAGTTATCTGTGCTAATTTCAGTCTCTGGTTTTATGAAGCACCCCAACGCACCTTTCCCCATAAGCAAGCACTAGTTGGTTTTCTAAATTTGAGACCCTGTTCTGTTTTGTAATTCAGTTCATGTGTAGTCAAGTTTACATTCCGTGTATTAGTGATATCTTATGATGTTTCTTTTTCTGTGTGACGTAGTTCACGTAGAATCACCGTACCTGCATCCACTCACTATGCTGCTACGGGCCTGATGACACAGATTTCATTGCTGAGTGATATTGCATTGTACGTACGTGCCACAACTTCTTTATCCATATTTTGCTTTCTGGGATATTTACCTGTTACTGTAGACGAGCTTCTTGTGAACACAGCCGTCCCAAATATTGGGGTGGCTGTCTGTTTTTGATTTTAATTTCCGTAAGCTATAGGACCATAAGTGGAAGTGCCATAGACTGTGTTGCTTTGTTTCTTATGTGTTTCAGGAAACACCATACACTTCTCCAGGCTGGCTGCTGGCAATTTACATCCTGCCAATCAGCATAACAAGGCTCCCTGTTCTCCATATCCTGTCCTACCTTTCTGGATTTTACACTTTTTTCAGACGGCCCTCTTGCCCGGGGGGCAGTGAGACTTCATTGTAGTGCAGATTTCATTTACAGGCTTGCTTGGTTGGCCAAAAAGGGCGTATGCGTTTTTTCCTGAATATATTCAGGAAAAAACGCATACGCCCTTTTTGGCCAAGTGCATCATTGTCGACGTTCTGCCTCTTTTCCTATGCTTTCAGGGCAATTCCAGTCTACCCCCTGCAATCGTTTTCCTGAAATTCTGCCCCGCTTTCAAGTCCCCTTCGCAGGCTTACTTCAATATATTTTTGGAGGATAGCTGTCATTTATAACTCTGCAGGTTTGTGAATTACAGTGCCCCTGAGCTCCTTTCTTCAACTCGCTTTCTTGTGAACTGGGCACAAAACCGCAGGATTGCTTCAGGCCCTAATCTGTTTCGGGCAGGGCATGCTGAGCCTTTGGTAAATTCCTCTTCCTGGTGGGAAATGAGCGTTACATTTGCCCGTGCAGACACCTACAGCTAGTCTCTCATTGGTTCTCCCTATTCCTGTTCATCTTGCACAGAAATTGCAAGCTGTGCCAAACAGGAGGTTAAAGGCACTGACTCTCCAAGCAGGGAGACTGTTAGTAAATCATCTGGAATGGTGAACCCGAGGACCAGGATACGAAAACTGAGATGCATTTTAAATCATTTCCCCATAACACGGTGGACCATACTGTGGGTTTCACATGCATGTTTTAGCTGGAGGAAGAATCCCTTGAACCTGAAGAGTTGGGACCCATGGAATAGGTACCATACAGTATGACTTCAAAGGGTGTGCATTTGCTCACCTAAACTCACCAATGCTATCAGCCTGAAGTGTCCAGCCTTATGTCTCAACCAGCTCTGGGTGTAGATGTGGTCAATCCCGGTTGCATCACATGCCCTGAGTGAATTATTTAAGAATTGCTCTCTATTTCACTGTCTTTGTGTTTTGTTTTCGAAATTTATTTTGATAATGGGATTTATCGGATTTTCACTGCTGCCTTTCGGCCGCTGTACACACCCTTGATTCTCTTACGGAGACATATATATCCATGGGTTTTAAGATTCTTCCTAGTCAGGTATATTCCTAGGCGTTGAATATGTGGTGTTGGGTCCATTTCGTTGAGCAAGGAGTAGGTCTTGTCTATTACATATTGGGCTTATGGAAAGTTATCTGTGCTAATTTCAGTCTCTGGTTTTATGCAGCACCCCAAGGCACCTTTCCCCATAAGCAAGCACTAGTTGGTTTTCTAAATTTGAGACCCTTTTCTATTTTGTAATTCAGTTCATGTGTAGTCAAGTTTACATTCCGTGTATTCGTTATATCTTATGATGTTTCTTTTTCTGTGTGACGTAGTTCACGTAGAATCACCGTACCTGCATCCACTCACTATGCCGCTATGGGCCTGATGACACAGATTTCATTGCTGAGTGATATTGCACTGTACGTACGTGCCACAAGTTCTTTATCCATTTTTTGCTTTCTGGGATATTTACCTGATACTGTAGACGAGCTTCTTGTGAACACAGCCGTCTCAAATATTGGGGTGGCTGTCTGTTTTTGATTTTAATTTCCGTAAGCTATAGGACCATAAGTGGAAGTGCCATAGGCTGTGTTGCTTTGTTTCTTTCGTGTTTCAGGAAACACCATACACTTCTCCAGGGTGGCTGCTGGCAATTTACATCCTGCCAATCAGCATAACAAGGCTCCCTGTTCTCCATATCCTGTCCTACCTTTCTGGATTTTACACTTTTTTCAGATGGCACTTTTGCCAGGGGGGCAGTGAGACTTCATTGTAGTGCAGATTTCATTTACAGGCTTGCTTGGTTGGCCAAAAAGGGCGTATGCGTTTTTTCCTGAATATATTCAGGAAAAAACGCATACGCCCTTTTTGGCCAAGTGCATCATTGTCGACGTTCTGCCTCTTTTCCTATGCTTTCAGGGCAATTCCAGTCTACCCCCTGCAATCGTTTTCCTGAAATTCTGCCCCGCTTTCAAGTCCCCTTCGCAGGCTTACTTCAATATATTTTTGGAGGACAGCTGTCATTTATAACTCTGCAGGTTTGTGAATTACAGTGCCCCTGAGCTCCTTTCTTCAACTCGCTTTCTTGTGAGCTGGGCACAAAACCGCAGGATTGCTTCAGGCCCTAATCTGTTTCCAGCAGGGCACACTGAGCCTTTGTTTAATTCCTCTTCCTGGTGGGCAATGAGCGTTACATTTGCCCGTGCAGACACCTACAGCTAGTCTCTCATTGGTTCTCCCTATTCCTGTTCATTTTGCACAGAAATTGCAAGCTGTGCCAAAGAGGAGGTTAAAGGCACTGACTCTCCAAGCGGGGAGAGTGTTAGTAAAGCATCTGGAATGGTGAACCCGAGGACCAGGATACGAAAACTGAGATGCATTTTAAATCATTTCCCAATCACATGGTGGACGATACTCTTGGTTTCCCATGCATGTTTTAGCTGGAGGAAGAATCCCTTGAACCTGGAGAGTTGGGACCCATGGAATGGGTACCATGCAGTATGACTTCAAAGGGTCTGCATTTGCTCACCGAAACTCACCAATGCTATCAGCCTGAAGTGTCCAGCCTTATGTCTCAACCAGCTCTGGGTGTAGATGTGTTAAATCCCGGTTGCATCACATGCCCTGAGTGAATTATTTAAGAATTGCTCTCTATTTCACTGTCTTTATGATTTTTTTTTGAAATTTATTTTGATAATGGGATTTATCGGATTTTCACTGCTGCGTTTATGCCGCTGTACACACGCTTGATTCTCTTACGGAGACATATATATCCATGGGTTTTAAGATTCTTCCTAGTCAGGTATATTCCTAGGCGTTGAATATGTGGTGTTGGGTCCATTTCGTTGAGCAAGGAGTAGGTCTTGTCTATTACATATTTGGCTTATGGAAAGTTATCTGTGCTAATTTCAGTCTCTGGTTTTATGAAGCACCCCAACGCACCTTTCCCCATAAGCAAGCACTAGTTGGTTTTCTAAATTTGAGACCCTGTTCTGTTTTGTAATTCAGTTCATGTGTAGTCAAGTTTACATTCCGTGTATTAGTGATATCTTATGATGTTTCTTTTTCTGTGTGACGTAGTTCACGTAGAATCACCGTACCTGCATCCACTCACTATGCCGCTACGGGCCTGATGACACAGATTTCATTGCTGAGTGATATTGCATTGTACGTACGTGCCACAACTTCTTTATCCATATTTTGCTTTCTGGGATATTTACCTGTTACTGTAGACGAGCTTCTTGTGAACACAGCCGTCCCAAATATTGGGGTGGCTGTCTGTTTTTGATTTTAATTTCCGTAAGCTATAGGACCATAAGTGGAAGTGCCATAGACTGTGTTGCTTTGTTTCTTATGTGTTTCAGGAAACACCATACACTTCTCCAGGCTGGCTGCTGGCAATTTACATCCTGCCAATCAGCATAACAAGGCTCCCTGTTCTCCATATCCTGTCCTACCTTTCTGGATTTTACACTTTTTTCAGATGGCCCTCTTGCCCGGGGGGCAGTGAGACTTCATTGTAGTGCAGATTTCCTTTACAGGCTTGCTTGGTTGGCCAAAAAGGGCGTATGCGTTTTTTCCTGAATATATTCAGGAAAAAACGCATACGCCCTTTTTGGCCAAGTGCATCATTGTCGACGTTCTGCCTCTTTTCCTATGCTTTCAGGGCAATTCCAGTCTACCCCCTGCAATCGTTTTCCTGAAATTCTGCCCCGCTTTCAAGTCCCCTTCGCAGGCTTACTTCAATATATTTTTGGAGGATAGCTGTCATTTATAACTCTGCAGGTTTGTGAATTACAGTGCCCCTGAGCTCCTTTCTTCAACTCGCTTTCTTGTGAACTGGGCACAAAACCGCAGGATTGCTTCAGGCCCTAATCTGTTTCGGGCAGGGCATGCTGAGCCTTTGGTAAATTCCTCTTCCTGGTGGGAAATGAGCGTTACATTTGCCCGTGCAGACACCTACAGCTAGTCTCTCATTGGTTCTCCCTATTCCTGTTCATCTTGCACAGAAATTGCAAGCTGTGCCAAACAGGAGGTTAAAGGCACTGACTCTCCAAGCAGGGAGACTGTTAGTAAATCATCTGGAATGGTGAACCCGAGGACCAGGATACGAAAACTGAGATGCATTTTAAATCATTTCCCCATAACACGGTGGACCATACTGTGGGTTTCACATGCATGTTTTAGCTGGAGGAAGAATCCCTTGAACCTGAAGAGTTGGGACCCATGGAATAGGTACCATACAGTATGACTTCAAAGGGTGTGCATTTGCTCACCTAAACTCACCAATGCTATCAGCCTGAAGTGTCCAGCCTTATGTCTCAACCAGCTCTGGGTGTAGATGTGTTAAATCCCGGTTGCATCACATGCCCTGAGTGAATTATTTAAGAATTGCTCTCTATTTCACTGTCTTTGTGTTTTGTTTTCGAAATTTATTTTGATAATGGGATTTATCGGATTTTCACTGCTGCCTTTCGGCCGCTGTACACACCCTTGATTCTCTTACGGAGACATATATATCCATGGGTTTTAAGATTCTTCCTAGTCAGGTATATTCCTAGGCGTTGAATATGTGGTGTTGGGTCCATTTCGTTGAGCAAGGAGTAGGTCTTGTCTATTACATATTTGGCTTATGGAAAGTTATCTGTGCTAATTTCAGTCTCTGGTTTTATGAAGCACCCCAACGCACCTTTCCCCATAAGCAAGCACTAGTTGGTTTTCTAAATTTGAGACCCTGTTCTGTTTTGTAATTCAGTTCATGTGTAGTCAAGTTTACATTCCGTGTATTAGTGATATCTTATGATGTTTCTTTTTCTGTGTGACGTAGTTCACGTAGAATCACCGTACCTGCATCCACTCACTATGCCGCTACGGGCCTGATGACACAGATTTCATTGCTGAGTGATATTGCATTGTACGTACGTGCCACAACTTCTTTATCCATATTTTGCTTTCTGGGATATTTACCTGATACTGTAGACGAGCTTCTTGTGAACACAGCCGTCTCAAATATTGGGGTGGCTCTCTGTTTTTGATTTTAATTTCCGTAAGCTATAGGACCATAAGTGGAAGTGCCATAGGCTGTGTTGCTTTTTTTCTTTCGTGTTTCAGGTAACACCATACACTTCTCCAGGGTGGCTGCTGGCAATTTACATCCTGCCAATCAGCATAACAAGGCTCACTGTTCTCCATATCCTGTCCTACCTTTCTGGATTTTACACTTTTTTCAGATGGCCCTTTTGCCAGGGGGGCAGTGAGACTTCATTGTAGTGCAGATTTCATTTACAGGCTTGCTTGGTTGGCCAAAAAGGGCGTATGCGTTTTTTCCTGAATATATTCAGGAAAAAACGCATACGCCCTTTTTGGCCAAGTGCATCATTGTCGACGTTCTGCCTCTTTTCCTATGCTTTCAGGGCAATTCCAGTCTACCCCCTGCAATCGTTTTCCTGAAATTCTGCCCCGCTTTCAAGTCCCCTTCGCAGGCTTACTTCAATATATTTTTGGAGGAAAGCTGTCATTTATAACTCTGCAGGTTTGTGAATTACAGTGCCCCTGAGCTCCTTTCTTCAACTCGCTTTCTTGTGAGCTGGGCACAAAACCGCAGGATTGCTTCAGGCCCTAATCTGTTTCCAGCAGGGCACACTGAGCCTTTGTTTAATTCCTCTTCCTGGTGGGCAATGAGCGTTACATTTGCCCGTGCAGACACCTACAGCTAGTCTCTCATTGGTTCTCCCTATTCCTGTTCATTTTGCACAGAAATTGCAAGCTGTGCCAAAGAGGAGGTTAAAGGCACTGACTCTCCAAGCGGGGAGAGTGTTAGTAAAGCATCTGGAATGCTGAACCCGAGGACCAGGATACGAAAACTGAGATGCATTTTAAATCATTTCCCAATCACATGGTGGACGATACTCTTGGTTTCCCATGCATGTTTTAGCTGGAGGAAGAATCCCTTGAACCTGGAGAGTTGGGACCCATGGAATGGGTACCATGCAGTATGACTTCAAAGGGTCTGCATTTGCTCACCAAAACTCACCAATGCTATCAGCCTGAAGTGTCCAGCCTTATGTCTCAACCAGCTCTGGGTGTAGATGTGTTAAATCCCGGTTGCATCACATGCCCTGAGTGAATTATTTAAGAATTGCTCTCTATTTCACTGTCTTTATGATTCTTTTTTGAAATTTATTTTGATAATGGGATTTATCGGATTTTCACTGCTGCGTTTATGCCGCTGTACACACGCTTGATTCTCTTACGGAGACATATATATCCATGGGTTTTAAGATTCTTCCTAGTCAGGTATATTCCTAGGCGTTGAATATGTGGTGTTGGGTCCATTTCGTTGAGCAAGGAGTAGGTCTTGTCTATTACATATTTGGCTTATGGAAAGTTATCTGTGCTAATTTCAGTCTCTGGTTTATGAAGCACCCCAACGCACCTTTCCCCATAAGCAAGCACTAGTTGGTTTTCTAAATTTGAGACCCTGTTCTGTTTTGTAATTCAGTTCATGTGTAGTCAAGTTTACATTCCGTGTATTAGTGATATCTTATGATGTTTCTTTTTCTGTGTGACGTAGTTCACGTAGAATCACCGTACCTGCATCCACTCACTATGCCGCTACGGGCCTGATGACACAGATTTCATTGCTGAGTGATATTGCATTGTACGTACGTGCCACAACTTCTTTATCCATATTTTGCTTTCTGGGATATTTACCTGTTACTGTAGACGAGCTTCTTGTGAACACAGCCGTCCCAAATATTGGGGTGGCTGTCTGTTTTTGATTTTAATTTCCGTAAGCTATAGGACCATAAGTGGAAGTGCCATAGACTGTGTTGCTTTGTTTCTTACGTGTTTCAGGAAACACCATACACTTCTCCAGGCTGGCTGCTGGCAATTTACATCCTGCCAATCAGCATAACAAGGCTCCCTGTTCTCCATATCCTGTCCTACCTTTCTGGATTTTACACTTTTTTCAGATGGCCCTCTTGCCCGGGGGGCAGTGAGACTTCATTGTAGTGCAGATTTCCTTTACAGGCTTGCTTGGTTGGCCAAAAAGGGCGTATGCGTTTTTTCCTGAATATATTCAGGAAAAAACGCATACGCCCTTTTTGGCCAAGTGCATCATTGTCGACGTTCTGCCTCTTTTCCTATGCTTTCAGGGCAATTCCAGTCTACCCCCTGCAATCGTTTTCCTGAAATTCTGCCCCGCTTTCAAGTCCCCTTCGCAGGCTTACTTCAATATATTTTTGGAGGATAGCTGTCATTTATAACTCTGCAGGTTTGTGAATTACAGTGCCCCTGAGCTCCTTTCTTCAACTCGCTTTCTTGTGAACTGGGCACAAAACCGCAGGATTGCTTCAGGCCCTAATCTGTTTCGGGCAGGGCATGCTGAGCCTTTGGTAAATTCCTCTTCCTGGTGGGAAATGAGCGTTACATTTGCCCGTGCAGACACCTACAGCTAGTCTCTCATTGGTTCTCCCTATTCCTGTTCATCTTGCACAGAAATTGCAAGCTGTGCCAAACAGGAGGTTAAAGGCACTGACTCTCCAAGCAGGGAGACTGTTAGTAAATCATCTGGAATGGTGAACCCGAGGACCAGGATACGAAAACTGAGATGCATTTTAAATCATTTCCCCATAACACGGTGGACCATACTGTGGGTTTCACATGCATGTTTTAGCTGGAGGAAGAATCCCTTGAACCTGAAGAGTTGGGACCCATGGAATAGGTACCATACAGTATGACTTCAAAGGGTGTGCATTTGCTCACCTAAACTCACCAATGCTCTCAGCCTGAAGTGTCCAGCCTTATGTCTCAACCAGCTCTGGGTGTAGATGTGGTCAATCCCGGTTGCATCACATGCCCTGAGTGAATTATTTAAGAATTGCTCTCTATTTCACTGTCTTTGTGTTTTGTTTTCGAAATTTATGTTGATAATGGGATTTATCGGATTTTCACTGCTGCCTTTCGGCCGCTGTACACACCCTTGATTCTCTTACGGAGACATATATATCCATGGGTTTTAAGATTCTTCCTAGTCAGGTATATTCCTAGGCGTTGAATATGTGGTGTTGGGTCCATTTCGTTGAGCAAGGAGTAGGTCTTGTCTATTACATATTGGGCTTATGGAAAGTTATCTGTGCTAATTTCAGTCTCTGGTTTTATGCAGCACCCCAAGGCACCTTTCCCCATAAGCAAGCACTAGTTGGTTTTCTAAATTTGAGACCCTTTTCTATTTTGTAATTCAGTTCATGTGTAGTCAAGTTTACATTCCGTGTATTCGTGATATCTTATGATGTTTCTTTTTCTGTGTGACGTAGTTCACGTAGAATCACCGTACCTGCATCCACTCACTATGCCGCTATGGGCCTGATGACACAGATTTCATTGCTGAGTGATATTGCATTGTACGTACGTGCCACAAGTTCTTTATCCATTTTTTGCTTTCTGGGATATTTACCTGATACTGTAGACGAGCTTCTTGTGAACACAGCCGTCTCAAATATTGGGGTGGCTGTCTGTTTTTGATTTTAATTTCCGTAAGCTATAGGACCATAAGTGGAAGTGCCATAGGCTGTGTTGCTTTGTTTCTTTCGTGTTTCAGGAAACACCATACACTTCTCCAGGGTGGCTGCTGGCAATTTACATCCTGCCAATCAGCATAACAAGGCTCCCTGTTCTCCATATCCTGTCCTACCTTTCTGGATTTTACACTTTTTTCAGATGGCCCTTTTGCCAGGGGGGCAGTGAGACTTCATTGTAGTGCAGATTTCATTTACAGGCTTGCTTGGTTGGCCAAAAAGGGCGTATGCGTTTTTTCCTGAATATATTCAGGAAAAAACGCATACGCCCTTTTTGGCCAAGTGCATCATTGTCGACGTTCTGCCTCTTTTCCTATGCTTTCAGGGCAATTCCAGTCTACCCCCTGCAATCGTTTTCCTGAAATTCTGCCCCGCTTTCAAGTCCCCTTCGCAGGCTTACTTCAATATATTTTTGGAGGAAAGCTGTCATTTATAACTCTGCAGGTTTGTGAATTACAGTGCCCCTGAGCTCCTTTCTTCAACTCGCTTTCTTGTGAGCTGGGCACAAAACCGCAGGATTGCTTCAGGCCCTAATCTGTTTCCAGCAGGGCACACTGAGCCTTTGTTTAATTCCTCTTCCTGGTGGGCAATGAGCGTTACATTTGCCCGTGCAGACACCTACAGCTAGTCTCTCATTGGTTCTCCCTATTCCTGTTCATTTTGCACAGAAATTGCAAGCTGTGCCAAAGAGGAGGTTAAAGGCACTGACTCTCCAAGCGGGGAGAGTGTTAGTAAAGCATCTGGAATGGTGAACCCGAGGACCAGGATACGAAAACTGAGATGCATTTTAAATCATTTCCCAATCACATGGTGGACGATACTCTTGGATTCCCATGCATGTTTTAGCTGGAGGAAGAATCCCTTGAACCTGGAGAGTTGGGACCCATGGAATGGGTACCATGCAGTATGACTTCAAAGGGTCTGCATTTGCTCACCGAAACTCACCAATGCTATCAGCCTGAAGTGTCCAGCCTTATGTCTCAACCAGCTCTGGGTGTAGATGTGTTAAATCCCGGTTGCATCACATGCCCTGAGTGAATTATTTAAGAATTGCTCTCTATTTCACTGTCTTTATGATTTTTTTTTGAAATTTATTTTGATAATGGGATTTATCGGATTTTCACTGCTGCGTTTATGCCGCTGTACACACGCTTGATTCTCTTACGGAGACATATATATCCATGGGTTTTAAGATTCTTCCTAGTCAGGTATATTCCTAGGCGTTGGATATGTGGTGTTGGGTCCATTTCGTTGAGCAAGGAGTAGGTCTTGTCTATTACATATTTGGCTTATGGAAATTTATCTGTGCTAATTTCAGTCTCTGGTTTTATGAAGCACCCCAACGCACCTTTCCCCATAAGCAAGCACTAGTTGGTTTTCTAAATTTGAGACCCTGTTCTGTTTTGTAATTCAGTTCATGTGTAGTCAAGTTTACATTCCGTGTATTAGTGATATCTTATGATGTTTCTTTTTCTGTGTGACGTAGTTCACGTAGAATCACCGTACCTGCATCCACTCACTATGCCGCTACGGGCCTGATGACACAGATTTCATTGCTGAGTGATATTGCATTGTACGTACGTGCCACAACTTCTTTATCCATATTTTGCTTTCTGGGATATTTACCTGTTACTGTAGACGAGCTTCTTGTGAACACAGCCGTCCCAAATATTGGGGTGGCTGTCTGTTTTTGATTTTAATTTCCGTAAGCTATAGGACCATAAGTGGAAGTGCCATAGACTGTGTTGCTTTGTTTCTTATGTGTTTCAGGAAACACCATACACTTCTCCAGGCTGGCTGCTGGCAATTTACATCCTGCCAATCAGCATAACAAGGCTCCCTGTTCTCCATATCCTGTCCTACCTTTCTGGATTTTACACTTTTTTCAGATGGCCCTCTTGCCCGGGGGGCAGTGAGACTTCATTGTAGTGCAGATTTCCTTTACAGGCTTGCTTGGTTGGCCAAAAAGGGCGTATGCGTTTTTTCCTGAATATATTCAGGAAAAAACGCATACGCCCTTTTTGGCCAAGTGCATCATTGTCGACGTTCTGCCTCTTTTCCTATGCTTTCAGGGCAATTCCAGTCTACCCCCTGCAATCGTTTTCCTGAAATTCTGCCCCGCTTTCAAGTCCCCTTCGCAGGCTTACTTCAATATATTTTTGGAGGATAGCTGTCATTTATAACTCTGCAGGTTTGTGAATTACAGTGCCCCTGAGCTCCTTTCTTCAACTCGCTTTCTTGTGAGCTGGGCACAAAACCGCAGGATTGCTTCAGGCCCTAATCTGTTTCGGGCAGGGCATGCTGAGCCTTTGGTAAATTCCTCTTCCTGGTGGGAAATGAGCGTTACATTTGCCCGTGCAGACACCTACAGCTAGTCTCTCATTGGTTCTCCCTATTCCTGTTCATCTTGCACAGAAATTGCAAGCTGTGCCAAACAGGAGGTTAAAGGCACTGACTCTCCAAGCAGGGAGACTGTTAGTAAATCATCTGGAATGGTGAACCCGAGGACCAGGATACGAAAACTGAGATGCATTTTAAATCATTTCCCCATAACACGGTGGACCATACTGTGGGTTTCACATGCATGTTTTAGCTGGAGGAAGAATCCCTTGAACCTGAAGAGTTGGGACCCATGGAATAGGTACCATACAGTATGACTTCAAAGGGTGTGCATTTGCTCACCTAAACTCACCAATGCTATCAGCCTGAAGTGTCCAGCCTTATGTCTCAACCAGCTCTGGGTGTAGATGTGGTCAATCCCGGTTGCATCACATGCCCTGAGTGAATTATTTAAGAATTGCTCTCTATTTCACTGTCTTTGTGTTTTGTTTTCGAAATTTATTTTGATAATGGGATTTATCGGATTTTCACTGCTGCCTTTCGGCCGCTGTACACACCCTTGATTCTCTTACGGAGACATATATATCCATGGGTTTTAAGATTCTTCCTAGTCAGGTATATTCCTAGGCGTTGAATATGTGGTGTTGGGTCCATTTCGTTGAGCAAGGAGTAGGTCTTGTCTATTACATATTGGGCTTATGGAAAGTTATCTGTGCTAATTTCAGTCTCTGGTTTTATGCAGCACCCCAAGGCACCTTTCCCCATAAGCAAGCACTAGTTGGTTTTCTAAATTTGAGACCCTTTTCTATTTTGTAATTCAGTTCATGTGTAGTCAAGTTTACATTCCGTGTATTCGTGATATCTTATGATGTTTCTTTTTCTGTGTGACGTAGTTCACGTAGAATCACCGTACCTGCATCCACTCACTATGCCGCTATGGGCCTGATGACACAGATTTCATTGCTGAGTGATATTGCATTGTACGTACGTGCCACAAGTTCTTTATCCATTTTTTGCTTTCTGGGATATTTACCTGATACTGTAGACGAGCTTCTTGTGAACACAGCCGTCTCAAATATTGGGGTGGCTGTCTGTTTTTGATTTTAATTTCCGTAAGCTATAGGACCATAAGTGGAAGTGCCATAGGCTGTGTTGCTTTGTTTCTTTCGTGTTTCAGGAAACACCATACACTTCTCCAGGGTGGCTGCTGGCAATTTACATCCTGCCAATCAGCATAACAAGGCTCCCTGTTCTCCATATCCTGTCCTACCTTTCTGGATTTTACACTTTTTTCAGATGGCCCTTTTGCCAGGGGGGCAGTGAGACTTCATTGTAGTGCAGATTTCATTTACAGGCTTGCTTGGTTGGCCAAAAAGGGCGTATGCGTTTTTTCCTGAATATATTCAGGAAAAAACGCATACGCCCTTTTTGGCCAAGTGCATCATTGTCGACGTTCTGCCTCTTTTCCTATGCTTTCAGGGCAATTCCAGTCTACCCCCTGCAATCGTTTTCCTGAAATTCTGCCCCGCTTTCAAGTCCCCTTCGCAGGCTTACTTCAATATATTTTTGGAGGAAAGCTGTCATTTATAACTCTGCAGGTTTGTGAATTACAGTGCCCCTGAGCTCCTTTCTTCAACTCGCTTTCTTGTGAGCTGGGCACAAAACCGCAGGATTGCTTCAGGCCCTAATCTGTTTCCAGCAGGGCACACTGAGCCTTTGTTTAATTCCTCTTCCTGGTGGGCAATGAGCGTTACATTTGCCCGTGCAGACACCTACAGCTAGTCTCTCATTGGTTCTCCCTATTCCTGTTCATTTTGCACAGAAATTGCAAGCTGTGCCAAAGAGGAGGTTAAAGGCACTGACTCTCCAAGCGGGGAGAGTGTTAGTAAAGCATCTGGAATGGTGAACCCGAGGACCAGGATACGAAAACTGAGATGCATTTTAAATCATTTCCCAATCACATGGTGGACGATACTCTTGGTTTCCCATGCATGTTTTAGCTGGAGGAAGAATCCCTTGAACCTGGAGAGTTGGGACCCATGGAATGGGTACCATGCAGTATGACTTCAAAGGGTCTGCATTTGCTCACCGAAACTCACCAATGCTATCAGCCTGAAGTGTCCAGCCTTATGTCTCAACCAGCTCTGGGTGTAGATGTGTTAAATCCCGGTTGCATCACATGCCCTGAGTGAATTATTTAAGAATTGCTCTCTATTTCACTGTCTTTATGATTTTTTTTTGAAATTTATTTTGATAATGGGATTTATCGGATTTTCACTGCTGCGTTTATGCCGCTGTACACACGCTTGATTCTCTTACGGAGACATATATATCCATGGGTTTTAAGATTCTTCCTAGTCAGGTATATTCCTAGGCGTTGAATATGTGGTGTTGGGTCCATTTCGTTGAGCAAGGAGTAGGTCTTGTCTATTACATATTTGGCTTATGGAAAGTTATCTGTGCTAATTTCAGTCTCTGGTTTTATGAAGCACCCCAACGCACCTTTCCCCATAAGCAAGCACTAGTTGGTTTTCTAAATTTGAGACCCTGTTCTGTTTTGTAATTCAGTTCATGTGTAGTCAAGTTTACATTCCGTGTATTAGTGATATCTTATGATGTTTCTTTTTCTGTGTGACGTAGTTCACGTAGAATCACCGTACCTGCATCCACTCACTATGCCGCTACGGGCCTGATGACACAGATTTCATTGCTGAGTGATATTGCATTGTACGTACGTGCCACAACTTCTTTATCCATATTTTGCTTTCTGGGATATTTACCTGTTACTGTAGACGAGCTTCTTGTGAACACAGCCGTCCCAAATATTGGGGTGGCTGTCTGTTTTTGATTTTAATTTCCGTAAGCTATAGGACCATAAGTGGAAGTGCCATAGACTGTGTTGCTTTGTTTCTTATGTGTTTCAGGAAACACCATACACTTCTCCAGGCTGGCTGCTGGCAATTTACATCCTGCCAATCAGCATAACAAGGCTCCCTGTTCTCCATATCCTGTCCTACCTTTCTGGATTTTACACTTTTTTCAGATGGCCCTCTTGCCCGGGGGGCAGTGAGACTTCATTGTAGTGCAGATTTCCTTTACAGGCTTGCTTGGTTGGCCAAAAAGGGCGTATGCGTTTTTTCCTGAATATATTCAGGAAAAAACGCATACGCCCTTTTTGGCCAAGTGCATCATTGTCGACGTTCTGCCTCTTTTCCTATGCTTTCAGGGCAATTCCAGTCTACCCCCTGCAATCGTTTTCCTGAAATTCTGCCCCGCTTTCAAGTCCCCTTCGCAGGCTTACTTCAATATATTTTTGGAGGATAGCTGTCATTTATAACTCTGCAGGTTTGTGAATTACAGTGCCCCTGAGCTCCTTTCTTCAACTCGCTTTCTTGTGAACTGGGCACAAAACCGCAGGATTGCTTCAGGCCCTAATCTGTTTCGGGCAGGGCATGCTGAGCCTTTGGTAAATTCCTCTTCCTGGTGGGAAATGAGCGTTACATTTGCCCGTGCAGACACCTACAGCTAGTCTCTCATTGGTTCTCCCTATTCCTGTTCATCTTGCACAGAAATTGCAAGCTGTGCCAAACAGGAGGTTAAAGGCACTGACTCTCCAAGCAGGGAGACTGTTAGTAAATCATCTGGAATGGTGAACCCGAGGACCAGGATACGAAAACTGAGATGCATTTTAAATCATTTCCCCATAACACGGTGGACCATACTGTGGGTTTCACATGCATGTTTTAGCTGGAGGAAGAATCCCTTGAACCTGAAGAGTTGGGACCCATGGAATAGGTACCATACAGTATGACTTCAAAGGGTGTGCATTTGCTCACCTAAACTCACCAATGCTATCAGCCTGAAGTGTCCAGCCTTATGTCTCAACCAGCTATGGGTGTAGATGTGGTCAATCCCGGTTGCATCACATGCCCTGAGTGAATTATTTAAGAATTGCTCTCTATTTCACTGTCTTTGTGTTTTGTTTTCGAAATTTATTTTGATAATGGGATTTATCGGATTTTCACTGCTGCCTTTCGGCCGCTGTACACACCCTTGATTCTCTTACGGAGACATATATATCCATGGGTTTTAAGATTCTTCCTAGTCAGGTATATTCCTAGGCGTTGAATATGTGGTGTTGGGTCCATTTCGTTGAGCAAGGAGTAGGTCTTGTCTATTACATATTGGGCTTATGGAAAGTTATCTGTGCTAATTTCAGTCTCTGGTTTTATGCAACACCCCAAGGCACCTTTCCCCATAAGCAAGCACTAGTTGGTTTTCTAAATTTGAGACCCTTTTCTATTTTGTAATTCAGTTCATGTGTAGTCAAGTTTACATTCCGTGTATTAGTGATATCTTATGATGTTTCTTTTTCTGTGTGACGTAGTTCACGTAGAATCACCGTACCTGCATCCACTCACTATGCCGCTATGGGCCTAATGACACAGATTTCATTGCTGAGTGATATTGCATTGTACGTACGTGCCACAAGTTCTTTATCCATTTTTTGCTTTCTGGGATATTTACCTGATACTGTAGACGAGCTTCTTGTGAACACAGCCGTCTCAAATATTGGGGTGGCTCTCTGTTTTTGATTTTAATTTCCGTAAGCTATAGGACCATAAGTGGAAGTGCCATAGGCTGTGTTGCTTTTTTTCTTTCGTGTTTCAGGTAACACCATACACTTCTCCAGGGTGGCTGCTGGCAATTTACATCCTGCCAATCAGCATAACAAGGCTCACTGTTCTCCATATCCTGTCCTACCTTTCTGGATTTTACACTTTTTTCAGATGGCCCTTTTGCCAGGGGGGCAGTGAGACTTCATTGTAGTGCAGATTTCATTTACAGGCTTGCTTGGTTGGCCAAAAAGGGCGTATGCGTTTTTTCCTGAATATATTCAGGAAAAAACGCATACGCCCTTTTTGGCCAAGTGCATCATTGTCGACGTTCTGCCTCTTTTCCTATGCTTTCAGGGCAATTCCAGTCTACCCCCTGCAATCGTTTTCCTGAAATTCTGCCCCGCTTTCAAGTCCCCTTCGCAGGCTTACTTCAATATATTTTTGGAGGAAAGCTGTCATTTATAACTCTGCAGGTTTGTGAATTACAGTGCCCCTGAGCTCCTTTCTTCAACTCGCTTTCTTGTGAGCTGGGCACAAAACCGCAGGATTGCTTCAGGCCCTAATCTGTTTCCAGCAGGGCACACTGAGCCTTTGTTTAATTCCTCTTCCTGGTGGGCAATGAGCGTTACATTTGCCCGTGCAGACACCTACAGCTAGTCTCTCATTGGTTCTCCCTATTCCTGTTCATTTTGCACAGAAATTGCAAGCTGTGCCAAAGAGGAGGTTAAAGGCACTGACTCTCCAAGCGGGGAGAGTGTTAGTAAAGCATCTGGAATGCTGAACCCGAGGACCAGGATACGAAAACTGAGATGCATTTTAAATCATTTCCCAATCACATGGTGGACGATACTCTTGGTTTCCCATGCATGTTTTAGCTGGAGGAAGAATCCCTTGAACCTGGAGAGTTGGGACCCATGGAATGGGTACCATGCAGTATGACTTCAAAGGGTCTGCATTTGCTCACCAAAACTCACCAATGCTATCAGCCTGAAGTGTCCAGCCTTATGTCTCAACCAGCTCTGGGTGTAGATGTGTTAAATCCCGGTTGCATCACATGCCCTGAGTGAATTATTTAAGAATTGCTCTCTATTTCACTGTCTTTATGATTCTTTTTTGAAATTTATTTTGATAATGGGATTTATCGGATTTTCACTGCTGCGTTTATGCCGCTGTACACACGCTTGATTCTCTTACGGAGACATATATATCCATGGGTTTTAAGATTCTTCCTAGTCAGGTATATTCCTAGGCGTTGAATATGTGGTGTTGGGTCCATTTCGTTGAGCAAGGAGTAGGTCTTGTCTATTACATATTTGGCTTATGGAAAGTTATCTGTGCTAATTTCAGTCTCTGGTTTATGAAGCACCCCAACGCACCTTTCCCCATAAGCAAGCACTAGTTGGTTTTCTAAATTTGAGACCCTGTTCTGTTTTGTAATTCAGTTCATGTGTAGTCAAGTTTACATTCCGTGTATTAGTGATATCTTATGATGTTTCTTTTTCTGTGTGACGTAGTTCACGTAGAATCACCGTACCTGCATCCACTCACTATGCCGCTACGGGCCTGATGACACAGATTTCATTGCTGAGTGATATTGCATTGTACGTACGTGCCACAACTTCTTTATCCATATTTTGCTTTCTGGGATATTTACCTGTTACTGTAGACGAGCTTCTTGTGAACACAGCCGTCCCAAATATTGGGGTGGCTGTCTGTTTTTGATTTTAATTTCCGTAAGCTATAGGACCATAAGTGGAAGTGCCATAGACTGTGTTGCTTTGTTTCTTACGTGTTTCAGGAAACACCATACACTTCTCCAGGCTGGCTGCTGGCAATTTACATCCTGCCAATCAGCATAACAAGGCTCCCTGTTCTCCATATCCTGTCCTACCTTTCTGGATTTTACACTTTTTTCAGATGGCCCTCTTGCCCGGGGGGCAGTGAGACTTCATTGTAGTGCAGATTTCCTTTACAGGCTTGCTTGGTTGGCCAAAAAGGGCGTATGCGTTTTTTCCTGAATATATTCAGGAAAAAACGCATACGCCCTTTTTGGCCAAGTGCATCATTGTCGACGTTCTGCCTCTTTTCCTATGCTTTCAGGGCAATTCCAGTCTACCCCCTGCAATCGTTTTCCTGAAATTCTGCCCCGCTTTCAAGTCCCCTTCGCAGGCTTACTTCAATATATTTTTGGAGGATAGCTGTCATTTATAACTCTGCAGGTTTGTGAATTACAGTGCCCCTGAGCTCCTTTCTTCAACTCGCTTTCTTGTGAACTGGGCACAAAACCGCAGGATTGCTTCAGGCCCTAATCTGTTTCGGGCAGGGCATGCTGAGCCTTTGGTAAATTCCTCTTCCTGGTGGGAAATGAGCGTTACATTTGCCCGTGCAGACACCTACAGCTAGTCTCTCATTGGTTCTCCCTATTCCTGTTCATCTTGCACAGAAATTGCAAGCTGTGCCAAACAGGAGGTTAAAGGCACTGACTCTCCAAGCAGGGAGACTGTTAGTAAATCATCTGGAATGGTGAACCCGAGGACCAGGATACGAAAACTGAGATGCATTTTAAATCATTTCCCCATAACACGGTGGACCATACTGTGGGTTTCACATGCATGTTTTAGCTGGAGGAAGAATCCCTTGAACCTGAAGAGTTGGGACCCATGGAATAGGTACCATACAGTATGAATTCAAAGGGTGTGCATTTGCTCACCTAAACTCACCAATGCTATCAGCCTGAAGTGTCCAGCCTTATGTCTCAACCAGCTCTGGGTGTAGATGTGGTCAATCCCGGTTGCATCACATGCCCTGAGTGAATTATTTAAGAATTGCTCTCTATTTCACTGTCTTTGTGTTTTGTTTTCGAAATTTATTTTGATAATGGGATTTATCGGATTTTCACTGCTGCCTTTCGGCCGCTGTACACACCCTTGATTCTCTTACGGAGACATATATATCCATGGGTTTTAAGATTCTTCCTAGTCAGGTATATTCCTAGGCGTTGAATATGTGGTGTTGGGTCCATTTCGTTGAGCAAGGAGTAGGTCTTGTCTATTACATATTGGGCTTATGGAAAGTTATCTGTGCTAATTTCAGTCTCTGGTTTTATGCAGCACCCCAAGGCACCTTTCCCCATAAGCAAGCACTAGTTGGTTTTCTAAATTTGAGACCCTTTTCTATTTTGTAATTCAGTTCATGTGTAGTCAAGTTTACATTCCGTGTATTCGTGATATCTTATGATGTTTCTTTTTCTGTGTGACGTAGTTCACGTAGAATCACCGTACCTGCATCCACTCACTATGCCGCTATGGGCCTGATGACACAGATTTCATTGCTGAGTGATATTGCATTGTACGTACGTGCCACAAGTTCTTTATCCATTTTTTGCTTTCTGGGATATTTACCTGATACTGTAGACGAGCTTCTTGTGAACACAGCCGTCTCAAATATTGGGGTGGCTGTCTGTTTTTGATTTTAATTTCCGTAAGCTATAGGACCATAAGTGGAAGTGCCATAGGCTGTGTTGCTTTGTTTCTTTCGTGTTTCAGGAAACACCATACACTTCTCCAGGGTGGCTGCTGGCAATTTACATCCTGCCAATCAGCATAACAAGGCTCCCTGTTCTCCATATCCTGTCCTACCTTTCTGGATTTTACACTTTTTTCAGATGGCCCTTTTGCCAGGGGGGCAGTGAGACTTCATTGTAGTGCAGATTTCATTTACAGGCTTGCTTGGTTGGCCAAAAAGGGCGTATGCGTTTTTTCCTGAATATATTCAGGAAAAAACGCATACGCCCTTTTTGGCCAAGTGCATCATTGTCGACGTTCTGCCTCTTTTCCTATGCTTTCAGGGCAATTCCAGTCTACCCCCTGCAATCGTTTTCCTGAAATTCTGCCCCGCTTTCAAGTCCCCTTCGCAGGCTTACTTCAATATATTTTTGGAGGAAAGCTGTCATTTATAACTCTGCAGGTTTGTGAATTACAGTGCCCCTGAGCTCCTTTCTTCAACTCGCTTTCTTGTGAGCTGGGCACAAAACCGCAGGATTGCTTCAGGCCCTAATCTGTTTCCAGCAGGGCACACTGAGCCTTTGTTTAATTCCTCTTCCTGGTGGGCAATGAGCGTTACATTTGCCCGTGCAGACACCTACAGCTAGTCTCTCATTGGTTCTCCCTATTCCTGTTCATTTTGCACAGAAATTGCAAGCTGTGCCAAAGAGGAGGTTAAAGGCACTGACTCTCCAAGCGGGGAGAGTGTTAGTAAAGCATCTGGAATGGTGAACCCGAGGACCAGGATACGAAAACTGAGATGCATTTTAAATCATTTCCCAATCACATGGTGGACGATACTCTTGGTTTCCCATGCATGTTTTAGCTGGAGGAAGAATCCCTTGAACCTGGAGAGTTGGGACCCATGGAATGGGTACCATGCAGTATGACTTCAAAGGGTCTGCATTTGCTCACCGAAACTCACCAATGCTATCAGCCTGAAGTGTCCAGCCTTATGTCTCAACCAGCTCTGGGTGTAGATGTGTTAAATCCCGGTTGCATCACATGCCCTGAGTGAATTATTTAAGAATTGCTCTCTATTTCACTGTCTTTATGATTTTTTTTTGAAATTTATTTTGATAATGGGATTTATCGGATTTTCACTGCTGCGTTTATGCCGCTGTACACACGCTTGATTCTCTTACGGAGACATATATATCCATGGGTTTTAAGATTCTTCCTAGTCAGGTATATTCCTAGGCGTTGAATATGTGGTGTTGGGTCCATTTCGTTGAGCAAGGAGTAGGTCTTGTCTATTACATATTTGGCTTATGGAAAGTTATCTGTGCTAATTTCAGTCTCTGGTTTATGAAGCACCCCAACGCACCTTTCCCCATAAGCAAGCACTAGTTGGTTTTCTAAATTTGAGACCCTGTTCTGTTTTGTAATTCACTTCATGTGTAGTCAAGTTTACATTCCGTGTATTAGTGATATCTTATGATGTTTCTTTTTCTGTGTGACGTAGTTCACGTAGAATCACCGTACCTGCATCCACTCACTATGCCGCTACGGGCCTGATGACACAGATTTCATTGCTGAGTGATATTGCATTGCCCGTACGTGCCACAACTTCTTTATCCATTTTTTGCTTTCTGGGATATTTACCTGGTACTGTAGACGAGCTTCTTGGGAACACAGCCGTCCCAAATATTGGGGTGGCTGTCTGTTTTTGATTTTAATTTCCCTAAGGAATAGGACCATAAGTGCAAGTGCCATAGGCTGTGTTGCTTTGTTTCTTACGTGTTTCAGGAAACACCATACACTTCTACAGGGTGGCTGTTGGCAATTTACATCCTGTCAATCAGCATAACAAGGCTGCCTGTTCTCCATATCCTGTCCTTCCTTTCTGGGTTTTACACTTTTTTCAGATGGCCCTTTTGCCCGGAGGGCAGTGAGATTTCATTGTAGTGCAGATTGCTTTACAGGCTTGCTTGGTTGGCCAAAAAGTGCGTATGCGTTTTTTCCTGAATATATTCAGGAAAAAGCACATACGCACTTTTTGGCCAAGTGCATCATTGTCGACGTTGTGCCTCTTTTCCTATGCTTTCAGGGCAATTCCAGTCTACCCCCTGCAATCGTTTTCCTGAAATTCTGCCCCGCTTTCAAGTCCCCTTCGCAGGCTTACTTCAATATACTTTTGGAAGATAGCTGTCATTTATAACTCTGCAGGTTTGTGAATTACAGTGCCCCTGAGCTCCATTCTTCAACTCGCTTTCTTGTGAGCTGGGCACAAAACTACAGAATTGCTTAAGGCCCTACTCTGTTTCCAGCAGGGCACACTGAGCCTTTGTTTAATTCCTCTTCCTGGTGGGCAATGAGGGTTACATTTGCCCGTGCAGACACCTACAGCTAGTCTCTCATTGGTTCTCCCTATTCCTCTTCATCTTGCACAGAAATTGCAAGCTGTGCCAAAGACGAAGTTAAAGGCACTGACTCTCCAAGCGGGGAGAGTGTTAGTAAAGCATCTGGAATGGTGAACCCGAGGACCAGGATACGAAAACTGAGATGCATTTTAAATCGTTTCCCAATCACATGGTGGACGATACTCTGGGTTTCCCATGCATATTTTAGCTGGAGGAAGAATGCCTTGAACCTGGAGAGTTGGGACCCATGGAATGGGTACCATGCAGTATGACATAAAAGGGTCTGCATTTGCTCACCGAAACTCACCAATGCTATCAGCCTGAAGTGTCCAGCCTTATGTCTCAAACAGCTCTGGGTGTAGATGTGGTCAATCCCGGTTGCATCACATGCCCTGAGTGAATTATTTAAGAATTGCTCTCTATTTCACTGTTTTTGTGTTTTGTTTTCGAAATTTATTTGGATAATGGGATTTATCGGATTTTCACTGCTGCATTTCGGCCGCTGTACACACGCTTGATTCTCTTACGGAGACATATATATCCATGGGTTTTAAGATTCTTCCTAGTCAGGTATATTCCTAGGCGTTGAATATGTGGGGTTGGGTCCATTTCGTTGAGCAAGGAGTAGGTCTTGTCTATTACATATTTGGCTTATGGAAAGTTAGCTGTGCTAATTTCAGTCTCTGGTTTTATGCAGCACCCCAAGGCACCTTTCTCCATAAGCAAGCACTAGTTGGTTTTCTAAATTTGAGACCCTGTTCTGTTTTGTAATTCAGTTCATGTGTAGTCAAGTTTACATTCCGTGTATTAGTGATATCTTATGATGTTTCTTTTTCTGTGTGTCGTAGGTCACGTAGAGTCACCGTACCCGCATCCACTCACTATGCCCCTATGGGCCTGATGACACAGATTTCATTGCTGAGTGATATTGCATTGTACGTACGTGCCACAACTTCTTTATCCATTTTTTGCTTTCTTGGATATTTACCTGATACTGTAGACGCGCTTCTTCTGAACACAGCTGTCCCAAATATTGGGGTGGCTGTCTGTTTTTGATTTTAATTTCCGTAACCTATAGGACCATAAGTGGAAGTGCCATAGACTGTGTTGCTTTGTTTCTTACGTGTTTCAGGAAACACCATACACTTCTCCAGGGTGGCTGCTGGCAATTTACATCCTGCCAATCAGCTTAACAAGGCTTTCTGTTCTCCATATCCTGTCGTACCTTTCTGGATTTTACACTTATTTCAGATGGCCCTTTTGTCCGAGGGGCAGTGAGACTTCATTGTAGTGCAGATTTCCTTTACAGGCTTGCTTGGTTGGCCAAAAAGGGCGTATGCGTTTTTTCCTGAATATATTCAGGAAAAAACGCATACGCCCTTTTTGGCCAAGTGCATCATTGTTGACGTTGTGCCTCTTTTCCTATGCTTTCAGGGCAATTCCAGTCTACACCCTGCAATCGTTTTCCTGAAATTCTGCCCCGCTTTCAAGTCCCCTTCGCAGGCTTACTTCAATATATTTTTGGAGGATAGCTGTCAATTATAACTCTGCAGGTTTGTGAATTACAGTGCCCCTGAGCTCCTTTCTTCAACTCGCTTTCTTGTGAGCTGGGCACAAAACCGCAGGATTGCTTCAGGCCCTAATCTGTTTCCAGCAGGGCACACTGAGCCTTTGTTTAATTCCTCTTCCTGGTGGGCAATGAGCATTACATATGCCCGTGCAGACACCTACATCTAGTCTCTCATTGGTTCGCCCTATTCCTGTTCATCTTGCACAGAAATTGCAAGCCGTGCCAAAGAGGAGGTTAAAGGCACTGACTCTCCAAGCGGGTAGAGTGTTAGTAAAGCATCTGGATTGGTGAAACCGAGGACCAGGATACGAAAACTGAGATGCATTTTAAATCGTTTCCCAATCACACGGTGGACGATACTCTGGGTTTCCCATGCATGTTTTAGCTGGAGGAAGAATCCCTTGAACCTGGAGAGTTGGGACCCATGGAATGGGTACCATGCAGTATGACTTCAAAGGGTCTGCATTTGCTCACCGAAACTCACCAATGCTATCAGCCTGAAGTGTCCAGCCTTATGTCTCAACCAGCTCTGGGTGTAGATGTGGTCAATCCCGGTTGCATCACATGCCCTGAGTGAATTATTTAAGAATTGCTCTCTATTTCACTGTCTTTGTGTTTTGTTTTCGAAATTTATTTTGATAATGGGATTTATCGGATTTTCACTGCTGCGTTTGTCCGCTGTACACACGCTTGATTCTCTTACGGAGACATATAAATCAATGGGTTTTAAGATTCTTCCTAGTCAGGTATATTCCTAGGCGTTGAATATGTGGTGTTGGGTCCATTTCGTTGAGCAAGGAGTAGGTCTTGTCTATTACATATTTGGCTTATGGAAAGTTATCTGTGCTAATTTCAGTCTCTGGTTTTATGCAGCACCCCAAGGCACCTTTCCCCATAAGCAAGCACTAGTTGGTTTTCTAAATTTGAGACCCTGTTCTGTTTTGTAATTCAGTTCATGTGTAGTCAAGTTTACATTCCGTGTATTCGTGATATCTTATGATGTTTCTTTTTCTGTGTGACGTAGTTCACGTAGAATCACCGTACCTGCATCCACTCACTATGCCGCTACGGGCCTGATGACACAGATTTCATTGCTGAGTGATATTGCATTGCACGTACGTGCCACAACTTCTTTATCCATTTTCTGCTTTCTGGGATATTTACCTGGTACTGTAGACGAGCTTCTTGGGAACACAGCCGTCCCAAACTTTGGGGTGGCTCTCAGTTTTTGATTTTAATTTCCCTAAGCAATAGGACCATAAGTGCAATTGCCATAGGCTGTGTTGCTTTATTTCTTACATGTTTCAGGAAACACCATACACTTCTCCAGGGTGGCTGTTCACAATTTACATCCTGCCAATCAGCATAACAAGGCTCCCTGTTCTCCATATCCTGTCCTACCTTTCTGGATTTTACACTTTTTTCAGATGGCCCTTTTGCCCGGGGGGGCAGGGAGATTTCATTGTAGTGTAGATTTCCTTTACAGGCTTGCTTCCTTGGCCAAGAAGTGCGTATGCATTTTTTCCTGAATATATTCAGGAAAAAACGCATATGCCCTTTTTGGCCAAGTGCATCATTGTCGACGTTTTGCCTCTTTTCCTATGCTTTCAAGGCAATTGCAGTCTACCCCCTGCAATCGTTTTCCTAAAATTTTGGCCCGCCTTCCAGTCACCTTCGCAGGCTTACTTCAATATATTTTTGGAGGATAGCTGTCATTTATAACTCTGCAGGTTTGTGAATTACAGTGCCCCTGAGCTCCTTTCTTCAATTCGCTTTCTTGTGAGCTGGGCCCAAAACCGCAGGATTGCTTCAGGCCCTAATCTGTTTCCGGCAGGGCACGCTGAGCCTTTGGTTAATTCCTCTTCCTGGTGGTAAATGAGCGTTACATTTGCCCGTGCAGACACCTACATCTAGTCTCTCATTGCTTCTCCTATTCCTGTTCATCTTGCACAGAAATTGCAAGCTGTGCCAAATACGAGGTTAAAGGCACTGACTCTCCAAGTGGGGAGATTGTTAGTAAAGCATCTGGAATGGTGAACCCGAGGACAAGATTACAAAAACTGAGATGCATTTTAAATTGTTTCCCAATCACACGGTGGACGATACTCTGGGTTTCTCATGCATGTTTTAGCCAGAGGAAGAATCCTTTGAACCTGGAGAGTTGGGACCCATGGAATGGGTACCATGCAGTATGACTTCAAAGGGTCTGCATTTGCTCACTGAAACTCACCAATGCTATCAGCCTGAAGTGTCCAGCCTTATGTCTCAACCAGCTCTGGGTGTAGTTGTGGTCAATCCCGGTTGCATCACATGCCCTGAGTGAATTATTTAAGAATTGCTCTCTATTTCACTGTCTTTGTGTTTTGTTTTTGAAATTTATTTTGATAATGGGATTTATCGGATTTTCACTGCTGCGTTTATGGCGCTGTACACACGCTTGGTTCTCTTACGGAGACGTATAAATCCATGGGTTTTAAGATTCTTCCTAGTCAGGTATATTCCTAGGCGTTGAATACGTGGTGTTGCGTCCATTCCGTTGAGCAAGGAGTAGGTCTTGTCTATTACATATTTGGCTTATGGAATGTTATCTGTGCTAATTTCAGTCTCTGGTTTTATGCAGCACCCCAACGCACCTTTCCCCATAAGCAAGCACTAGTTGGTTTTCTAAATTTGAGACCCTGTTCTGTTTTGTAATTCTGTTCATGTGTAGTCAAGTTTATATTCCGTGTATTAGTGATATCTTATGATGTTTCTTTTTCTGTGTGACGTAGTTCACGTAGAATCACCGTACCTGCATCCACTCACTATGCCGCTACGGGCCTGATGACACAGATTTCATTGCTGAGTGATATTGCATTGCACATACGTGCCACAACTTCTTTATCCATTTTTTGCTTTCTGGGATATTTACCTGGTACTGCAGATGAGCTTCTTGTGAACACAGCCGTCCCAAACATTGGGGTGGCTGTCTGTTTTTGAATTTAATTTCCGTAATCTTTGGGACCATAAGTGGAAGTGCCATAGGCTGTGTTGCTTTGTTTCTTATGGATTTCAGGAAACACCATACACTTCTCCAGGATGGCTGTTGGCAATTTACATCCTGCCAATCAGCATAACCAAGCTCCCTGTTCTCCATATCCTTTCCTAACTTTCTGGATTTTACACTTTTCTCAGATGGCCCTTTTGCCCAGGGGGCAGTTAGACTTCATTGTAGTGCAGATTTCCTTTACAGGCTTGCTTGGTTTGTGAAAAAGGGCGTATGCGTTTTTTCCTGAATATATTCAGGAAAAAATTCATACGCACTTTTTGGCCAAGTGCACCATTGTCGACGTTCTGCCTCTTTTCCTATGCTTTCTGGGCAAATCCAGTCTACCCCCTGCAATCGTTTTCCTGAAATTCTGCCCCGCTTTCACGTCCCCTTCGCAGGCTTACTTCAATATATTTTTGGAGGATAGCTGTCATTTATAACTCTGCAGGTTTGTGAATTACAGTGACCCTGAGCTCCTTTCTTCAACTCGCTTTCTTGTGAGCTGGGCACAAAACCGCAGGATTGCTTCAGGCCCTAATCTGTTTCCGGCAGGGCACGCTGAGCCTTTGGTTAATTCCTCTTCCTGGTGGGAAATGAGCCTTACATTTGACCGTGCAAATACCTATAGCTAGTCTCTCATTGGTTCTCACTATTCCTGTTCATCTTGCGCAGAAATTGCAAGCTGTGCCAAACAGGAGGTTAAAGGCACTGACTCTCCACGCGGGGAGAGTGTTAGTAAACCCTCTGGAATGGTGAACCCGAGGACCAGGATACGAAAACTGAGATGCATTTTAAGTCGTTTCCCAATCACACGGTGGACCATACTCGGCGTTTCCCACGCATGTTTTAGCTGAAGAAAGAATCCCTTGAACCTGGAGAGTTGGGACTCTTGGAATGGGTACCATGCAGTATGACTTCAAAGGATCTGCATTTGTTTACTGAAACTCACCAATGCTATCAGCCTGAAGTGTCCAGCCTTATGTCTCAACCAGCTCTGGGTGTAGATGTGGTAAATCCAGGTTGCATCACATGCCCTGAGTGAATTATTTAAGAATTGCTCTCTATTTCACTGTCATTGTGTTTTGTTTTTGAAATTTATTTTAATAATGGGATTTATCGCATTTTCACTGCTTCGTTTATGCTGCTGTACACGCGCTTGTTTCTCTTACGGAGACATATAAGCCCATGGGTTTTAAGATTCTTACTAATCCGGTATATTCTTAGGCATTGAATATGGCGTGTTGAGTCCATTTCGTTGAGCAAGGAGTAGGTCTTGACTATTACATATTTGGCTTATGGAATGGTATCTGTGCTAATTTTAATCTCTGGTTTTATGTAGCACCCCAACTCACCTTTCCCCTTAAGGAAGCATAAGTTGGTTTTCTTAATTTGAAACCCTCTTCTCTTTTGTAATTCAGTTCATGTGTAGCCATGTTAACATTCCATGTATTAGTGATATCTTATGTCTTTTTCTTTTTGAATTATGTGACTTCGAATGATCACACGTAACTCCTCTGGAGTTGTTATAACTGGCCGTATTTCATTGATTTCCAGGCTGAGTAATATTCCACTCTACATAATCACCACATCTCTGTCCGTTTTTTCTCTGCAGATACATTTAAGTTATAACCTAGTCGAGGATCTTTTAAACAGAGAGGTGGTAAACATTGGGGTGCCTGTGTCCTCTCGATTTTTGTTTTTCCCAAGATATACGTCCATGAGTGCAAGTGCCCTGTGCTCGGTAGCTCATTTTTTAGGTGCTTTAGTAAACACAATAGACTTATCCAGAGTGACCGTTTGCAATATACATTTCCACTATAAGACTCACAGGGCTCCCTTTTCTCCTTGCCCTGTCCTGCATTTCTGGTGTTTACACTTTATGAGGACGGCTCTTCTGACAGATGCAAAGTGATATGTTTTGTAGTATTGATTTCCACTGCCCACCTGTTTGGTTGGCTAAAAAAGTGTATGCCCTTTTCTTGAATATATACAGAAAAAGACGCATACACCCTTTTTGGCCAACTGCAATGTTGGCAATGTTCAGCCCCTTTGCTTGTGCTTAATGGCGAGTCCTTTCTACCTCTTCCAATCCCTTTCCTGCCATTCTCCGTTGCTTACAAGTCCTTTTCTCTGACTTTCCTCAAGACATTTTTCAGTGATAGATATTTTCAACTCTGCAGTTTCGTGAATTTTAGTGCCCCTGAGTTCCATTTTCCAACTTGTGTTTATGGGAACTGGCCACAAAGCATCAGGATTCCTCAAGCCCTATTCTGTTTCCATGGGCAACCCTAGCCTTTGGTCAATTCGTCTTCCTGATTGGAAATTAGAGTGGCATGTGCCTGTCCGAACACCTAGGACTTGTCTCTCATTGTTCCTCCTCCTTCTGCTTCATCCTCTGGACAAATTCCAAACTGTATGCAACAGGATGTTGACAGTGCTGACATCTCCAAGTGGGGAGACTGTTAGTAAAGACGCTGGAGTGGTGAACCCTAGCACCAAGAGATGAGGAGATGAGATGCCTTTTCCAAACTTTTCCCGATCAGACGGTATACCATCCTCTGGGTGTGACAGGCATGTTTTAGGTGTAGGAAGGGTCCCATTCATGTGAGGAGAACACCAGGGGATTTTAAATATCAGTGTCTGTCCGCAACCCAAACTGGGGAATTTTTTAAGCTACGGCTACACATATGTTCATTAAGGGCCTTGGGAAGTAGGCAGAGTCCAAACTTTAGATGATTGAAGTCTTCAGGGTCAGAAGCACTCACCACTGTCTTCCCTTAGATTCCATTTTTACTGTCATTGATGGATGATGTCAATAAAAATATCTATTCTTTTTCAGATCATTTCCCCTTATAGGTTATTGCAAAATATTGAGTGTAGTTCCCTGTGCTATACAGTAGTTCCTTGCTGATGATTTCATACATAGCAGTGTGTATGTGTTAATCCCAAACTGTTAATTTATCCCTCCTCCTACCATTTCCCTTTGGTAATAATAAATTATAAGATTTTATGCTTCTCAGAAATGGGGGAGCTCAAAGAGAGGTATCATTTTAAATGCAAAAGCATTTAAAACAAGATTGAAGCTTTAACCAAGATTATTAGATGTACATCCTTGGAAAGAAATCACTTTGTTTCTCTAATATTGACCTGACAAAGAAGACAAACCTTTTCACTGAACTTGCTTATAAGAAAGTGATGGAAATATCAAATGGAAGTGTTAGAAACATCTTATTTTACCCGAGCCTTATACACTGTTCTATGTTAATTACAGTTTGGCTCACACATCTGTTCATTGAAGTTACAATGTTCTCAATTTCTGTTACTGATCCTCCAGAGTGGACGCCAACAAGTGTCCCCCTGCCCAGTGTCATTGGAGCCAATAGATCGAGACTGAGTTTGGTTCAAAAGCAAAGGAAACTTTATATTTTGATCAGAGAATGGAGAGGTGCTACCCTGTGGGCTGTGGGCTGGGCTGCTGTGTAGAGATCCTGTCAGAGTCACTGGGAGGGAGGGGGCTGAGCTCTCGAGGACCTGGTTGGCTGCAGCTCAGGCTCTATGTCACGGAGTCTGAACTGGGCCCCAGGAGCTGAAGTGTCATCGAGCCATTCTGCTCTAGGAAATCTGGTCTGAAGTGCCGGGTGTGGAACCTCTGTATGCGGGACACTAGGAGCACCTGAAATTAGACAAAGCACAAAGGATAAAAATGGTTAGACTTTATTTTATTGCCCAGATTCTATTTTTATCTCCCAGGCATTTTTAAGGGGCTTTGCCTGGGACAAACTTCTCTTCTGCCTTTTGTCCCTTTCCTCATTCTTGGAGTGCTGCGGGTGCAGACCCTTCTTCTGTAACTGCTGAGTGCTGAGTTAGGAGGCTTCATACCCGTGGGCGAGGGTCAGAACTTCTCCCCAGCAGCCTCCAGGTGACGTTGATTGTCCCCAGGCCTCCTGCCTCCCTGCTCGTCCACCTGAGCACCAGTATTGGAAGTGTTATAGATTCTAATGACCTTTAAGGGTCCAGAAAGGAGATGTGCAGTGGCGCTGTGAGGTCCAGTTTCACTCCGCCCCACATTTGTTCGGCCACCTTAGGCTGACCGTTTCTGCCAGCCTAGATGCTCTGACTGACCGTTTCTGCCAGCCTAGATGCTCTGACCAACAGTCTGCGCTTTCTTCCATTAGGCCCCTGAATTAACGTAAAAACAGCACCAGGTGTCAGGATCCTGCCCGCTCAGCTCCCAGACAGTCCAGGGTCAGTGGTGATGAAGGATCATGATGGTCACTGAGTCAAGAGCCTTTGGAAGTAAACAGGAGTCCAGCCGGTCTTATTGGCCACCATCATCAGGGTGTCTGTAGGCTTTTCTATGGTGACATCATGATATACGGTTCCCCCGCCAAGATTATTAGCTCCCCTCTGGGTACAGTAAGTACTGAAAGCAGTAGTCTACTCTTTTGGGACACACTCTTGTTGTTTTATGAGAGAAACTCCAGGTCAAGTGATGGTCACACGGGTCGTCATGGTGCCCCGTTGCCCCCGGTTATCTCTCTGGAGGTTGGAGTTGGAGGGCCTCCTCAATCGAGGTCAGTGTGTCCACGGAGCAAACCCTGCAACTTCAGGGCATGGTTGGGGGTTAGGATCACCACGTGGGGTCCGTTTCCCTTAGAAGGGAGGTGGCCTTTTGGGCTGCTGATTTCCAGGTTTTCAGATACCACCAGTATCTTGGCCAGATGTAGCGGTGGGCCAAGCCCCTTGGTGACCATAGTTTATCCTACCTGGATGGCATTCTTGCATTGTTCCATTTCAAGTGGTCCCAGTTTTTGCACTAATACTCCAATGGCGATTCACCTTTCACCAGGAATGTAAAGGTCAAAGGGTTTAGCTAAATTAGGGAGTCCCAGGGCAAGGGTCTGAATTGACTGCTCTTTCCATTCTTGAAAGGCCACTTCTGGATTCTATTCAAAAGGATCATCATCTTTTCCTTTCAGTGTTTCATATAGAGGCCCAGCTAGTAGACTGTAGTTAGGGATCCAGAGGCAGGAAACCCTGGCTTCCCCAGGAACCCCTAAGCTGTCTTCTAGTTTCAGAAAGGGGTAAGGCTGTAAATTGTTTCTTCCCTTTCCTGGGATGGGCTTCTCCGACCTTCTGTGAGAATGAAGCCCAGGCAGGTCACCGTAGTCTGTGATACTTGAGCTTTTTCGTGGACAACTTCTATCCTTTATTGGCTTGGTAGTTCTGAGGCCTCCTTAGTAGGGCTGGTGATCAGAATGTCGTCTGAATATTGAAGGAGTGTTTCCTTTTCCAGAGGTAGAACTTTTAGGTCTTTAGCTGAGCTTTCCCCAAAGATGGTGTGGGAATTTTTGAACCCTTGGGGCAAGACAGCCTGGAAGTATTGTTTTAGTTGTATGTTGAGTCCTGTCACTCACAAGCCAAAATTTCTTGTGACTCTGGGACTAATGGAATACAAAAGAAGGCATCAGTGAAGACTAATACAGAATACCAAGTCCTGGTGGTTGGTAGAATGACCAGCAGGGTGTAGGATTTAGGAACTACTGGAGGTATATCCTCAGTGGCTTCACTGACTGTCCTGACATCCTTTACCAGCACTCCAGCAGCCCATGGGGCTCTCGAGGTCAGGCCAATCCCAGGATATGGAGCTCACCTGGGCAGGTACCCTACCCCCACCCCAGCCCACGGGGCTCTCGTGTTCAGGCCCCTCCCAGGATATGGGATTCCCTGGGCAGGTCCTCTGCAGTCCATGGGGCTCCCGTGGTCAGGCCCCTCCCAGGATACAGAGCTACCCTTGCAGGTACCTTGGCAGGGCTGGGCACACAGGAACCGTGCACATAGCCCTCATTGCAGAGCACTCCCAGCTCACCTGTCGCTCAGATCTGACACAGAGCACCTCAGAGCAGGACTTGAACTAACAAACAGCAGCTCTGACAGGTCTGTGACCCTGGGCATCACTCTGTGCGGCCTCCTCCACCTGATCTTCCAGAGACTTCCACTGCACCCGGGGCACCAGGCCTCTGTCTCCAACCACCACCCACCCCTCCTCTCCCTGACTCCTGGGTTCCTCTCATTAGGAGAGGGTTTTCTTGAAGTTGTCTCCCACTCATGGGCCAGATAATATAATTAGAAAACAAGCCAGAGCTGCAGCCCCTTGTCTATCCTGACTCTCAGGAGCCCACACCTGTTCCTTGGACCTGGCCAATTCAGCAAGTTCCATTTTCAGCAACTGTGAGCCCCTGAGGGGTGATTATTGGCTGGCTTGGGAAGCCTGACCGTGCCGGCCAGCCCTCCCCAGGTGTGCCTGGGTTGAGATCAATATAAACACCGCTCCAGGCAGCAAGAGCCCCTGCAGCTGTGCCTGACGCCATTTTCTCTGCCCTGTCAGCAGTCTCGGGGCTGGGCTGGTGGGAGGGAGTGAGAAGCCACGGCTTTGTGGGTGTCCCAGTGTGAGTGGGGCTCTGCTGGACTTTCTGCAGCAGTTGCCAAGATGCTACCTGCTAAAGAAGAGGATGTGTCACCCACACCTGCCGCTGGAATTTCTCCCTGGGCACAGGTGAGGAAGGAAGAAAGCAGTGGGGGCCGGGACAGCAGGGGTATCTCAGGCAGGGAAATGGAGAGCTTCCAGAAGAGCACCCAGGGCCAGGACCATCCTGGCTGGCCTGCAGGCACCAAGTCGGCTGGCATGCTGTCCCTCATGTGGCTCCATGGCCCTTCCTCTAGGTTTTCAAGTCCTTGTACATATTCAGGTGTTTAGCCTTGGAAGGGTGGGAACATTTCAGCAGCAGCTGGCCTGGGGCTCGGCCCACGTTTACTCACAGATACCTCGGCACGGTCCCCCAGCTTTGCAGTGAGGACGCTTGTTGCGAGGAGCATGCTGGCTGAGTGGGAGATGATTCCCCACCACTGACCAACTTCAGAATTGTTTGCAATTGGAGCAAGTGCCCTGAAACGGTTTTCCTCTGTGTAACTGGTGGGTTCTGTTCTTTTTTATCTTTTTTTCGTTTTTGGTTCAAGGTAGATTTTATTCCTCTTTTGTGTATTTACAGATATAAGCATGGAAATAATTTATTCATATAAATACATGTATGTGAAGGGAAGAATATTTTTTCTGTTTTACTTTTTTTAATTTTATGTTTTTATTTTGAATTTAATTTTATATTTTTATACAGCAGGTTGTTTTTGGTTATCTACTTTATACATATAAATGTATACATACCAATCCCAATATCTCAACTCCTCCCACCACCATCCCCAACAGCTTTCCCCCCTTGTTGTCCATACGTTTGTTGTATACATGTGTTGCTCTATTTCTGCCTTGCAAAACGGTTCATCTGTACAATTTTTCTAGGTTCCACATATATGCATTAATATACAAGATTTGTTTTTCTCTTTCTGACTTACTTCACTCTGTATGACAGTCTCTAGATCCATCAACGTCTCTACAAATGTCCCAATTTCATTCCTTTTTATGGCTTAGTAATATTCCATTTTATATATGTACCACTCTTTATGCATTCGTCTGTCTGTGGGCATTTAGGTTGCTTCCATTTCCTGGATAGTGTAAATAGTGATGCAATGAACATTGTGGTGAATGTCTCTTTTTGATTTATGGTTTTGTCTGGGTATATGCCCAGTAGAGGGATTGCTGTATCATATGGTAATTCTATTCTTAGTTTTATAAGAAACTCCATAATGTTCTCCACAGTGACTGTATCAATTTACGTTCCCAACAATAGTGGAAGAGGATTCCTTATCTCCACACCGTTTCCAGCATTTGTTGTTTGTAGATTTTCTGATGATGCCCATTCTAATAGGTGTGAGGTGATACACCATGGATGAGTCTATTTCGTTGAGCAAAGAGTAGGTCTTGTTTATTACGTATTTGGCTTATGGAATGGTATGTGTGCTAATTTCAATCTGTTTTTATACAGCAGCCCAACTCAACTTTCCCCTTAAGCAAGCATAAGGTTTTTATCTAAATGTGAGACTCTGTTCGGTTTTGTAATTCAGTTTATGTGTAGCCAAGTTTACACTCCCTCTATTAGTGATATCTTATGATAATTATCTTTCTTTGTGTGACATATTTCTCTTAGAATCATCATAATTAAATCCACTCAATTTGCTGCTACAGGCCTGATGACATTGATTTCACTGCTGAGTGATATTCCGTTGTACGTAAGTAGCACAACTTCTTTATCCATTTTTTTCTTTCTGGGATATTTAATTTGTACTGGACTCGAGGTTCTTGTAAACACAGCAGCCCTAAATTTTGTGTTGGCTGTGTCTTGTTGATTTTAATTTTCCTAAGCTATAGGGCCAAAAGTGGAAGTGCCCTAGGCTCTGTAGCTTTGTTTTTTAGATGTTTCAGGATACACCATGAACATCTCCAGAGTGTCTGTTGGCAATTTACATCCCGCCCATCAGCATAACACGGCTCCCTGTTCTCCATGGCCTGTCCTGTGTTTCTGGTTTTTACACTTTATTCAGATGGCCTTTTTGACGAATGGGAAATGTGACTTCATTGTAGTGTGGATTTCCATTGCTGGAGTGCTTGGTTGGCCAAAATGTTCATATGCGTTTTTTCCTGAATATATTCAGGAAAAATGTATACGCACTTTTTGTCCATGTGCATCACTGTCAAAGATCTGCCGCTTTTCATATGCTTTAAATGCAATTCCAATCTACCTCTTGAAATATGATTCCTGCAATTCTGCCTCGTTTTCAAGTCCTCTTTGCAGACTTACTTCGATATATTTTTGCCAATAGCTGTCATTTATCTCTGCAGGTTTGTGAATTACAGTGCCCCTGAGCTCCTTTCTTAACTCGCTTCCTTGTAAGCTGGCCACAAAACTGCAGGTTTGCTTCAGGCCATAATCAGGGTCCGGCACGGCACTCTGAGCCTTTGGTTAATTCCTCTTCCTGGTGGGAAATTAGAGTTAAATGTGCCCCTCCAGATACCTGCCTCACTCCCAGCCACATGGTGATGTATGTCCTCAGGTTTGAGGCCATATGTGATGGGTTCCTCATCTTTTGATGATGTGGCCCCACTGGTGTGTGGACACTCCTGCCTGGTTCCCATCCCTTTGGTGATGTGGGTCCTCTGGTGAGACTCTGATCCTGGTTGGGTTCCTCACACATCCGTGAGGTGAGCCCTCTTCTCTGAGGTCACTCCTGCCTGGCTGGCACAACCCGCCTTGTTGACTTCGGCACCCTGGTGGCAGTTGGAGCCTGCTGGGAGCCTCCTTCCCGTGGTGATGAGGCCCTCTGGCGTCAGACCCTAATGGCGGGGTTCCCACATTTTCTGATACGTGCTAAGTGGTACGAGGGCACTCCTGCCAGGTTCCCATCCTCATGAGCGTGTGGGCCTTCTGTTCTGAGGTCCTAACGGCTGGGTTGCTCACACTTTCATGATGTGGGCTCTCTGCTGTGAGGTCAATCCTGCCTGGCTGGCGCACGTCGCCTTGGCGACGTGGACCCTCTGGTGGCAGTTGGAGCGTGCTGGGGCCTCCTCCCCTCAGTGATGAGGGCCTTCTGGTGTCAGGCCCTAAGTGCTGGGCTCCACACATTTTCTGATGTGTGCCCAGTGGTGCGAGTCACTCCTGCCAGGTTCCCATCCCCATGGGCATGTGGGACTTCTGTTCTGTGGTCCCAACTGCTGGGTTGCTCACAGTTTCATGATGTGGGCCCTTTGCTGTGTGTTCACTCTGGCCTGTATCCCATAGTGTCAGTGCTCTGGGCCTCCAGCTTGGAGTTTCCAACTTCTCGATTCCTCACCTTTTTTATTCTATGGGCCCTCGGTTGTGCGTCTCCTCCTGCATGCCTCACTCCCAGCCCCTTCGTGATGTGTGTCCCCTTGTTTGAGGCCACATGTGCTGTGTTCCTCACCTTTCTATAATGTGGCCACACTGGTGTGAGGACACTCTTGCCTGGTTCCCATTCCCTTGGTGATGTTGGCCCCACTGCTGTTAGGACAGTCTTGCCTGGTTCCCATCACCTTGGTGATGTTGGCCCTCTGGTGAGAGTCTGATCCTGGTTAGGTTCCTCACCCTTCTGTGAGGTGGGCCCTCTGCTCTGAGGTCACTCCTGCCTGGCTGGCACACCCCGCCTTGGCAACGTTGGCCATATGGTGGCAGTTGGAGCCTGCTGGGAGCCTCCTCCCCTCGGTGATGAGGGCCCTCTGGCCTCAGGCCCTAACTGCTGGGTTCCCACATTTTCTGATTCGTGCTAAGTGGTGCAAGGACACTCCTGCCAGGTTCCCATCCCCATGGGGATGTGAGCCTTCTGCTCTGAGGTCCCAACGGCTGTGTTGCTCACAGTTTCATGATGAGGGCCCTCTGGTGTGAGTTCACTCCTGCCTAGATCCCATAGCCTCGCTGCTCCTGGCTGCCTGCCGGAGGTTCCAACTGTGGGATTCCTCACCTTTTTTATTCTATGGTCCCTCTGTTTTGAGGATCCTCTGGCCTGCCTCACTCCCAGCCCCTTGGTGATGTGTGTCCTCAGGTTTGAGGCCACGTGTGCTGGGTCCCTCAAATTATGGTGATGTAGCCCCACTGGTGTGAGGACACTCCTGCCTGGTTCCCATTCCCTTGGTGATGTTGGCCCTCTGGTGACAGTCTGATCCTTGTTGGGTTCCTCACACTTCTGTGAGGTGGGCTTTCTGCTCTGAGGTCACTCCTGCCTGGTTGGCACACCCCTCCTTGGTGACATCGGCCTTATGGTGGCAGTTGGAGCCTGCTGGGAGCCTCCTCCCCTCGGTGATGAGGGTCCTCTGGCCTCAGGTCCTAACTGCTGGGTTCCCACATTTTCTGATTCGTGGAAGTGGGCCGAGGACACTCCTGTCAGGTTCCCATCCCCATAGGGATGTGGGCCTTCTGCTCTGAGGTCCCATCCGCTGGGTTGCTCACAGTTTCATGATGTGGGACCTCTGCTGTGAGTTTGCTGTGGCCTGGATCCCATAGACTCTGTGCTCTGGGCGGCCTACTGGCCGGTTCCAACTGCTGGATTCCTCACAACTTTTATTCTGTGGGCTCTGTTTTGTGAGGATACTCCTGCTTGCCTCACTCCTAGCCCCTTGGAGATGTGGGTCCCCTGTTTTAGGCCACATGTTCTGGGTTCCTCACCTTTCTATAATGTGGCCACACTTGTGTGAGGACCCTCCTGCCTGGTTCCGATCCCCTTGGTGATGTGGGCCCTCTGGTGAGAGTCTTATCCTGGCTGGTTTCCTCACCCTTCTGTGAGGTAGGCCCTCTGCGGTGAGGTCACTCCTGCCTGGCTGGCACACATCACCTTGGTGACGTGGGCCCTCAGTTGGGAGTTGGTGTCTGCTGCGAGTCTCTGTCCCTCGGTAATGAGGGCCCTCTTGCGTCAGACCCTAACTCCTGGGCTCCCAAAATTTGCAGATGTGCGACCTGTGGTGCGAGTACACTCCTGTCAGGTTCCCAAACACATGGGAATTTGGGCCTTCTGCTCTGAGGTCCCAAAGGCTGGGGTGCTCACAGTTTCATGATGAGGGCCCTCTGATGTGCGTTCATTCCGGCCTAGATCCCATAGGCTTGCTGCTCCTGGGCGCCTGCTGGGAGGTTCCAACTGCGGGATTCCTCACCTTTTTTATTCTATGGGCCCTCTGTTTTGAGGCTCCTCCTGCCTGCCTCAATCCCAGCCCCGTTGTGATGTGTGTCCTCTGGTGTGAGGCCACGTGTGCTGGGTCCCTCACCTTTCGATGATGTGGCCCCAATGGTGTGAGGACACTCGTGCCTGTTTCCCAGCCCCTTGGTGATGTGGCCCCTCTGGTGAGAGTCTGATCCTGGCTGGGTTCCTTACCGTTCTGTGAGGTGGGCCCTGTGCTCTGAGGTAACTCCTGCCTGGCTTGCTCCCATTGCCTTGGTGACGTCGGCCCTCTGGTGGCAGTTCGATCCTTTTGGAGACTCCTGTCCTCGGTGATGAGGTCCCTCTGGCGTCAGGCTCTAACTGCTGGGCTCCCCAGGTTTTCTGATGTGAGCCCAGTGATGCCAGGACACTCGTGAAATGTTCCCATCCCCATGGCGATATGGGCCTTCTGCTCTGAGGTTCCAACGACTGGGTTGCTCACAGTTTCCTGATGTTAGCTCTCTGGTGTTAGTTCACTCATTCCTAGATCCCATAGCCTCTGTACTCTGGGCCGCCTGCTGGGAAGTTCCAACTGCTGGGTTCCTCACCTTTTTTATTCTTTGGGCCCTGTGTTGGGAGGCTCCTCCTGCCTGTGTCACTCCCAGCCCCTTGGTGATATAGGTCCTCTGGTTTGTGGCCACATGTGCCAGTTTCCTCATCTTTTAGTGATGTGGCCCCACTGGTGTGAGGACACTCGTGCCTGGTTCCCGTCCCCTTGGTGATATGGGCCCTCTGGTGAGAGTCTGATCCTGGTTGGGTTCCTCACACTTCTTTGAGGTGGGCCGTCTGCTGTGAGGTCACTCCTGCCTGGCTGGCACACCCCGCCTTGGCGACATGGGCCCTCTTGTGGTAGTTGGAACATGCTGGGAGCCTCCTCCCCTCAGTGATGAGGGCCCTCTGGTGTCAGGCCCTAACTGCTGGGTACCCACATTTTCTGATATGTGCTAAGTGGTGCGAGGACACTCCTGCCATGCTCCCAACACCTTGGGGATGTGGACCTTCTGCTCTGAGGTCCAAATGGCTGGGTTGCTCGCATTTTCATGATGTGGACCCTCTGCTGTGAGTTTACTGCGGCCTGAATCGCATAGACTTGGTGCTCTTGGCCGCCTGCTGGGAGGTTCCCATTGCTGGATTCCTCAGCTTTTTTATTCTATGGGCCCTGTGTTGTGAGGCTACTCCTGCCTGCCTCATTCCGAGCCCCTTGGAGATGTGGGTCTTCTTGTTTAGGCCACATGTGCTGGGTTCCTCACCTTTCTATGATGTGGCCACACTGGTGTGAAGACTCTCCTGCCTGGTTCTGATCACCTTGGTGATGTGGGCCCTCTGGTGAGAGTCTTATCCTGGCTGTGTTCCTCACCCTTCTGTGAGGTAGGCCCTCTGCGGTGAGGTCACTCCTACCTGGCTGTCACACGTCACCTTGGCGACGTGGGACCTCAGTTGGGTGTTGGTGCCTGATTGGAGTCTCCTCCCCTTGGTAATGAGGGCCCTCTGGCGTCAGGCCCTAACTCCTGGGTTCCCTAAATTCTCTGATGTGTGCCCTGTGGTGCGAGTACACTTCTGACAGGTTCCCAACCCCATGGGAATGTGGGCCTTCTGCTCTGAGATCCCAACGCCTAGGTTGCTCACAGTTTCATGATGACGGCCCTCTGGTGTGAGATCACTCCGGCCTGGATCCCATAGTCTCGCTGCTCCTGGCCGCCTGCTGGGAGGTTCCAACTGCGGGATTCTTCACCTCTTTAATTCTATGGTCCCTCTGTTTTGAGGCTCCTCCTGCCTGCCTCAATCCCAGCTCCCTTGTGATGTGTGTCCTCTGGTTTGAGGCCACGTGTGCTGGGTCCCTCACTTTTCGGTGATGTGGCCCCACTAGTGTGAGGACACTCCTGCCTGGTTCCCATTCCCTTGGTGATGTGGGCCCTCTGGTGAGAATCTGATCCTCTTTGGTTCTTCACACTTCTGTGAGGTTGACCCTCTGCTCTGAGGTCACTCCTGCCTGGTTGTCGCACTCCGCATTGGCGACGTCGCCCTGCTGGTAGCAGTCAGAGCTGGCTGGGAGCCACCGCCCCTCGGTGATGAGGGCCCTCTGGCATCAGGCACTAATTGCTGGGCTCCCCACATTTTTTCATGTGTGCCCACTCTTGCGATGACACTCCTGCTTGTTTCCCTTCCCCATGGGGATGTGGGCCTTCTGCTCTGAGGTCACAACGGCTGGGTTGCTTACAGAATCACAATGAGGGCCCTCTGTTGTGAGTTCATGCCGGCCTGGATCTCATAGCCTCAGTGCTCTGGGCCGCCTGCTAGGAAGATCCAACTGCTGGTTTCCACACCTTTTGTATACAATGGGACATGTGTTGTGAGGTTAATCCTGCCTGCCTCACTCCGAAACCCATGGTGATGTGGGTCCTCTGGTTTGAGGCCACATGTGCTGGGTACCTCAACTTTTGATGATGTGGCCCCACGGGTGTGAGGACACTCCTGCCTGGTTCCCATCACCTTGGTGATGTGGGCCCTCTGGGGAGAGTCTGATCCTGGCTGGGTTCCCTACCATTCTGTGAGGTGAGCCCTCTGATGTCAGGTCACTCCTGCCTGGCTAGCTCACATCGCCTTGGCGACGTGGGCCCTCTGTTGGCCACTGGAGCATGCTGGGAGCCTCCTACTCCCGTGAATGATGGCCCTGGAAAAAATGCATATGCCCTTTTTGGCCAAGTGCTTCATTGACGAGGTTCTGCCACTTCTCTTATGCTTTCAGAGCAATTCACGTCTACCTCCTGAAATCGGATTCCAGCAATTCTGCCCCACTTTCAAGTCCTCTTCGCAGCCTTAATTCAATATATTTTTGTACGATTTCTGTCATTTATAAGTCTGCAGGTATGTGAATGACAGTGCCCCTGAGCTCCTTTCCTCAACTCGCTTTCTTGTGAGCTGGCCACAAAACCGCAGGATTGCTTCAGGCCCTAATCTTGTTCCAGCACAGCATGCTGAGCCTTTGGTTAATTCCTTTTCCTGTTGGGAAATGAGTGTTAAAATTGCCCGTGCATACTGGGCATATACCCTGAGAAAACCAAAATTCAAAAAGAGTCATGTACCAAAATGTTCATTGCAGCTCTATTTACAATAGCCCGGAGATGGAAAGAACCTAAGCGCCCATCATCGGACGAATGGATAAAGAAGATGTGGCACATATACACAATGGAATATTACTCAGCCTTAAAAGGAAATGAAACTGAGTTATTTGTAATGAGATGGATAGACCTAGAGTCTGTCATACAGAGTGAAGTAAGTCAGAAAGAAAAAGACAAATAGCGTATGCTAACACATATATATGGAATTTAAAGGAAAAAAATGTCATGAAGAACCTAGGGATAAGACAGGAATAGAGGCGCAGACCTACTGGAGAACGGAATTGAGGATATGGGGAGGGGGAATGGTGAGTTCTGACAGGGCGAGAGAGAGTCATGGACATATACACACTAACAAATGTAGTAAGGTAGATAGCAAGGGGGAAGCAGCCGCAAGGCACAGGGATATTAGCTCGGGGCGTTGGGACAGCCTGGAGGGGTGGAAGGGGGAGAGAGGGAGGGAGGGAGACACAAGAGGGAAGACACAGGGAGCATATGTATATGTATGGCTGATTCACTTTGTTATAAAGCAAAAACTAACACACCATTGTAAAGCAATTATACCCCAATAAAGATGTTAAAAAAAATATTTGCCCGTGCACACACCTACAGATAGTCTCCCATTGGTTCTCCGTATTCCTGTTCATCTTGCGCAGAAATTGCAAACAGTGCCAAACAGGAGGTTAAAGACACTGACTCTCCAAATGGGGAGAGTGTAAGAAAAGGGTCTGGAATGGTGAACCTGAGTACCAGGGGACGAAAACAGACATGCATGTAAAAAGGTTTCCCAGTCACACGGTGGAGCATACTCTGGGTTTCCCATGCAAATTTTAGCAGAAGGAAGAATCCCTAGAACCTGGAGAGTTGGGAACCATGGAATGGGTACCAGGCAGTATGACATCAAAGGGTCTGCATTTGCTCACTGAACCTCACCAATGCTATCAGCCCAAAGGGTCCAGCCTTATCTCTCACCCAGCTCTGGGTGTAGATGTGGTAAACCAGGTTGCATCACATGCCATGTGTGAGTTATTTAAGAATTGCTCTCTATTTCACTGTCATTGTGTTTTGTTTTTGAAATTTTTTTTTGACACTGGGATTTATCGGATTTTCACTGCTGCGTTAATGCCGCTGTACACACTCTTGATTCTCTTACGGAGACATAAATATCCACGGGTTTTAAGATTCTTCCTAGTCAGGTATATTCCTAGGCGTTGAATATGTGGTGTTGAGTCCATTTCGTTGAGCAAGGAGTAGGTCTTGTCTATTACATATTTGGCTTATGGAACAGTATCTGTGCTAATTTCAGTCTCTGGTTTTATGCAGCACGCCAACGCACCTTTCTCCATAAGAAAGCACAAGTTGGTTTTCTAAATTTGAGACTGTTCTGTTTTGTAATTCAGTTCATGTATAGTCAAGTTTACATACTGTGTATTACTGATATTTTATGATGTTTCTTTTTATGTGTGACTTATTTCACGTAGAATCACCGTACCTGAATCCACTCACTATGCCGTTATGGGCCTGATGACACAGATTTCATTGCTGAGTGATATTCCATTGTACGTACGTACCACAACTTCTTTATCCATTGTTTGCTCTCTGAGATATTTACCTTGTACTGTAAACGAGGTTCTTGTGAACAGAGAGGTCCCAAACTTTGAGGTGGCTGGGTGTTTTTGATTTTAATTTCCCTAAGCTGTAGGACCATAAGTGGAAGTGCCATAGGCTGTGTTGCTTTGTTTCTTACGTGTTACAGGAAACACATAACACTTCTCCAGAATGGCTGTCGGCAATTTACATCATATGCATCAGCATAATAAGGATCCCTGTTTTCCATTGCCTGTCCTCCGTTTCTGGATTTTACAATTTTTTTAAATGGCCCTTTTGCCCTGGGGGGCACTGAGACTTCATTGTAGTGCAGGTTTATTTACAAGCTTGCTTGGTTGGCCAAAAAGTGCGTATGCGTTTTTTCCTTAATATATTTAAGGAAAAAAGCATCCGCACTTTTTGGACAAGTGCATCATTATCGACGTTCTGCCTCTTTTCCTATTCTTTAAGTGCAATTCCAGTTTAACCCTTCAATCGTTTTCCTGAATTTCTGCCCCGCTTTCAAGTCCCCTTTGCAGGCTTACTTCAATATATTTTTGGAGGATAGCTGTCATTTATAACTCTGCAGGTTTGTGAATTACAGTGCCCCTGAGCTCCTTTCTTCAACTCGCTTTCTTGTGAGCTGGGCACAAAAACGCAGGATTGCTTCAGGCACTAATCTCTTTCCAGCAGGGCACGCTGAGCCTTTGGTTAATTCCTATTCCTGGTGGGAAATGAGCATTACATTTGCCCGTGCAGACAACTACAGCTAGTCTCTCATTGGTTCTCCCTATTCCTGTTCATCTTGCACAGAAATTGCAAGCTGTGCCAAAGAGGAGGTTAAAGGCACTGACTCTCCAAGCGGGGAGAGTGTTAGTAAAGCATCTGGAATGGTGAACCCGAGGACCAGGATACGAAAACTGAGATGCATTTTAAATCGTTTCCCAATCACACGGTGGACGATACTCTGGGTTTCCCATGCATGTTTTAGCTGGAGGAAGAATGCCTTGAACCTGGAGAGTTGGGACCCATGGAATGGGTACCATGCAGTATGACTTCAAAGGGTCTGCATTTGCTCACCGAAACTCACCAATGCTATCAGCCTGAAGTGTCCAGCCTTATGTCTCAACCAGCTGTGGGTGTAGATGTGGTCAATCCCGGTTGCATCACAGGCCCTGAGTGAATTGTTTAAGAATTGCTCTCTATTTCACTGTCTTTGTGTTTTGTTTTTGAAATTTATTTTGATAATAGGATTTATCAGATTTTCCCTGCTGCGTTTATGTCGCTGTACACACACTTGATTCTCTTACGGAGACATATAAATCCATGGGTTTTAAGATTCTTCCTAGTCAGGTATATTCCTAGGCGTTGAATATGTGGTGTTGAGTCCATTTCGTTGAGCAAGGAGTAGGTCTTGTCTATTACATATTTGGCTTATGGAAAGTTATCTGTGCTAATTTCACTCTCTGGTTTTATGCAGCATCCCAACGCACATTTCCCCATAAGCAAGCACTAGTTGGTTTTCTAAATTTGAGACCCTGTTCTGTTTTGTAATTCAGTTCATGTGTAGTTAAATTTACACTCCGTGTATTAGTGATATCTTATGATGTTTCTATTTCTGTGTGATGTAGTTCACGTAGAATCACCGTACCTGCATCCACTCACTATGCCGCTACGGGCCTGATGACACAGATTTCATTGCTGAGTGATATTGCATTGCACGTACGTGCCACAACTTCTTTATCCATTTTTTGCTTTCTGGGATATTTACCTGGTACTGTAGACGAGCTTCTTGGGAACACAGCCGTCCCAAATTTTGGGGTGGATCTCTGTTTTTGATTTTAATTTCCCTAAGCAAGAGGACCATAAGTGCAATTGCCATAAGCTGTGTTCCTTTATTTCTTACGTGTTTCAGGAAACACCATACACTTCTCCAGGGTGGCTGTTGGTAATTTACATCATCCCAATCAGCATAACAAGGCTCCCTGTTCTCCATATCCTGTCTTACCTTTCTGGATTTTACACTTTTTTCAGATGGCCCTTTTGCCAGGGGGGCAGTGAGACTACATTGTAGTGCAGATTTCCTTTACAGTCTTGCTTGGTTGGCCAAAAAGTGCATATGCGTTTTTTCCTGAATATATTCAGGAAAAAACGCATACGCCCTTTTTGGCCAAGTGCATCATTGTCCACTTTGTGCCTCTTTTCCTATGCTTTCAGGGCAATTCCAATCTACCACCTGCAATCGTTTTCCTGAAATTCTGCCCCGCTTTCAAGTCCCCTTCGCAGGCTTACTTCAATATACTTTTGGAAGATAGCTGTCATTTATAACTCTGCAGGTTTGTGAATTACAGTGCCACTGAGCTACTTTCTTCAACTCGCTTTCTTGTGAGCTGGGCACAAAACCGCAGGATTGCTTCAGGCACTAATCTGTTACCAGCAGGGCACGCTGAGCCTTTGTTTAATTCCTCTTCCTGGTGGGCAATGAGCGTTACATTTGCCCGTGCAGAGCCCTACAGCTAGTCTCTCATTGGTTCTCCCTATTCCTGTTCATCTTGCACAGAAATTGCAAGCTGTGCCTAAGAGGAGGTTAAAGGCACTGACTCTCCAAGCGGGGAGAGTGTTAGTAAAGCATCTGGAATGGTGAACCCGAGGACCAGGATACGAAAACTGAGATGCATTTTAAATCGTTTCCCAATCACACGGTGGACCATACTGTGGGTTTCCCATGCATGTTTTAGCTGGAGGAAGAATCCCTTGAACCTGAAGTGTTGGGACCCATGGAATAGGTACCATGCAGTATGACTTCAAAGTGTCTGCATTTGCTCACCGAAACTCACCAATGCTATCATCCTGAAGTGTCCAGCCTTATGTCTCAACCAGCTCTGGGTGTAGATGTGGTCAATCCCGGTTGAATCACATGCCCTGAGTGAATTATTTAAGAATTGCTCTCTATTTCACTGTCTTTGTGTTTTGTTTTCGAAATTTATTTTGATAATAGGATTTATCGGATTTTCACTGCTGCGTTTCGGCCGCTGTACACACGCTTGATTCTCTTACGGAGACATATATATCCATGGGTTTTAAGATTCTTCCTAGTCAGGTATATTCCTAGGCGTTGAATATGTGGTGTTGGGTCCATTTCGTTGAGCAAGGAGTAGGTCTTGTCTATTACATATTTGGCTTATGGAAAGTTATCTGTGCTAATTTCAGTCTCTGGTTTTATGCAGCACCCCAACGCACCTTTCCCCATAAGCAAGCACTAGTTGGTTTTCTAAATTTGAGACCCTGTTCTGTTTTGTAATTCATTTCATGTGTAGTCAAGTTTACATTCCGTGTATTAGTGATATCTTATGATGTTTCTTTTTCTGTGTGACGTAGTTCACGTAGAATCACCGTACCTGCATCCACTCACTATGCCGCTACGGGCCTGATGACACAGATTTCATTGCTGAGTGATATTGCATTGTACGTACGTGCCACAACTTCTTTATCCATTTTTTGCTTTCTGGGATATTTACCTGATACTGTAGACGAGCTTCTTGTGAACACAGCCGTCCCAAATATTGGGGTGGCTGTCTGTTTTTGATTTTAATTTCCGTAAGCTATAAGACCATAAGTGCAAGTGCCATAGGCTGTGTTGCTTTGTTTCTTACGTGTTTCAGGAAACACCATACACTTCTCCAGGGTGGCTGTTGGCAATTTACATCCTGCCAATCAGCATAACAAGGCTCCCTGTTCTCCATATCCTGTCCTACCTTTCTGGATTTTACACTTTTTTCAGATGGCCCTCTTGCCCGGGGGGCAGTGAGACTTCATTGTAGTGCAGATTTCCTTTACAGGCTTGCTTGGTTGGCCAAAAAGGGCGTATGCGTTTTTTCCTGAATATATTCAGGAAAAAACGCATACGCCCTTTTTGGCCAAGTGCATCATTGTCGACGTTCTGCCTCTTTTCCTATGCTTTCAGGGCAATTCCAGTCAACCCCGTGCAATCGTTTTCCTGAAATTCTGCCCCGCTTTCAAGTCCCCTTCGCAGGCTTACTTCAATATATTTTTGGAGGATAGCTGTCATTTATAAGTCTGCAGGTTTGTGAATTACAGTGCCCCTGAGCTCGTTCTTCAACTCGCTTTCTTGTGAGCTGGGCACAAAACCGCAGGATTGCTTCAGGCCCTAATCTGTTTCCAGCAGGGCACACTGAGCCTTTGTTTAATTCCTCTTTCTGGTGGGCAATGAGCGTTACATTTGCCCGTGCAGACACCTACAGCTAGTCTCTCATTGGTTCTCCGTATTCCTGTTCATCTTGCACAGAAATTGCAAGCTGTGCCAAAGAGGAGGTTAAAGGCTCTGACTCTCCAAGCGGGGAGAGTGTTAGTAAAGCATCTGGAATGGTGAACCCGAGGACCAGGATACGAAAACTGAGATGCATTTTAAATCGTTTCCCAATCACACGGTGGACGATACTCTGGGTTTCCCATGCATGTTTTAGCTGCAGGAAGAATGCCTTGAACCTGGAGAGTTGGGACCCATGGAATGGGTACCATGCAGTATGACTTCAAAGGGTCTGCATTTGCTCACCGAAACTCACCAATGCTATCAGCCTGGAGTGTCCAGCCTTATGTCTCAATCAGCTCTGGGTGTAGATGTGGTCAATCCCGGTTGCATCACATGCCCTGAGTGAATTATTTAAGAATTGCTCTCTATTTCACTGTCTTTGTGTTTTGTTTTCGAAATTTATTTTGATAATGGGATTTATCGGATTTTCCCTGCTGCGTTTCGGCCGCTGTACACACGCTTGATTCTCTTACGGAGACATATATATCCATGGGTTTTAAGATTCTTCCTAGTCAGGTATATTCCTAGGCGTTGAATATGTGGTGTTGGGTCCATTTCGTTGAGCAAGGAGTAGGACTTGTCTATTACATATTTGGCTTATGGAAAGTTATCTGTGCTAATTTCAGTCTCTGGTTTTATGCAGCACTCCAAGGCACCTTTCCCCATAAGCAAGCACTAGTTGGTTTTCTAAATTTGAGACCCTGTTTTTTTTTTAATTCAGTTCATGTGTAGTCAAGTTTACATTCCGTGTATTAGTGATATCTTATGATGTTTCTTTTTCTGTGTGACGTAGTTCACGTAGAATCACCGTACCTGCATCCACTCACTATGCCGCTACGGGCCTGATGACACAGATTTCATTGCTGAGTGATATTGCATTGTACGTACGTGCCACAACTTCTTTTCCATTTTTTGCTTTCTGGGATATTTACCTGATACTGTAGACGAGCTTCTTCTGAACACAGCCGTCCCAAATATTGGGGTGGCTGTCTGTTTTTGATTTTAATTTCCGTACGATATAGGACCATAAGTGGAAGTGCCATAGGCTGTGTTGCTTTGTTTCTTACGTGTTTCAGGAAACACCATACACTTCTCCAGGGTGGCTGCTGGCAATTTACATCCTGCCAATCAGCATAACAAGGCTCCCTGTTCTCCATATCCTGTCCTACCTTTCTGGATTTTACACTTTTTTCAGATGGCCCTTTTGCCCGGGGGGCAGTGAGACTTCATTGTAGTGCAGATTTCCTTTACAGGCTTGCTTGTTTGGCCAAAAAGTTCGTATGCGTTTTTTCCTGAATATATTCAGGAAAAAACGCATACGCCCTTTTTGGCCAAGTGCATCATTGTCGACGTTCTGCCTCATTTCCTATGCTTTCAGGGCAATTCCAGTCTACCCCCTGCAATCGTTTTCCTGAAATTCTGCCCTGCTTTCAAGTCCCCTTCGCAGGCTTACTTCAATATATTTTTGGAGGATAGCTGTCATTTATAACTCTGCAGGTTTGTGAATTACAGTGCCCCTGAGCTCCTTTCTTCAACTCGCTTTCTTGTGAGCTGGGCACAAAACCGCAGGATTGCTTCAGGCCCTAATCTGTTTCTAGCAGGGCACGCTGAGCCTTTGTTTAATTCCTCTTCCTGGTGGGCAATGAGCGTTACATTTGCTCGTGCAGACACCTACAGCTAGTCTCTCATTGGTTCTCCCTATTCCTGTTCATCTTGCACAGAAATTGCAAGCTGTGCCAAAGAGGAGGTTAAAGGCACAGACTCTCCAAGCGGGGAGAGTGTTAGTAAAGCATCTGGAATGGTGAACCCGAGGACCAGGATACGAAAACGGAGATGCATTTTAAATCATTTCCCAATCATACGTTGGACGATACTCTGGGTTTCCCATGCATGTTTTAGCTGGAGAAAGAATGCCTTGAACCTGGAGAGTTTTGACCCATGGAATGGGTACCATGCAGTATGACTTCAAAGGGCCTGCATTTGCTCACGGAAACTCACCAATGCTATCAGCCTGACGTGTCCAGCCTTATGTCTCAACCAGCTCTGGGTGTAGATGTGGTCAATCCCGGTTGCATCACATGCCCTGAGTGAATTATTTAAGAGTTGCTCTCTATTTCACTGTCTTTGTGTTTGATTTCGAAATTTATTTTGATAGTGGGATTTATCGGATTTTCACTGCTGCGTTTCGGCTGCTGTACACACGCTTGATTCTCTTACGGAGACATATATATCCATGGGTTTTAAGATTCTTCCTAGTCAGGTATATACCTAGGCGTTGAATATGTGGTGTTGGGTCCATTTCGTTGAGCAAGGAGTAGGTCTTGTCTATTACATATTTGGCTTATGGAAAGTTATCTGTGCTAATTTCAGTCTCTGGTTTTATGCAGCACCCCAACGCACCTTTCCCCATAAGCAAGCACTATTTGGTTTTCTAAATTTGAGACCCTGTTCTGTTTTGTAATTCAGTTCATGTGTAGTCAAGTTTACATTCCGTGTATTCGTGATATCTTATGATGTTTCGTTTTCTGTGTGACGTAGTTCACGTAGAATCACCGTACCTGTATCCACTCACTATGCCGCTACGGGCCTGATGACACAGATTTCATTGCTGAGTGATATTGCATTGCACGTACGTGCCACAACTTCTTTATCCATTTTTGCTTTCTGGGATATTTACCTGGTACTGTAGACGAGCTTCTTGGGAACACAGCCGTCCCAAATATTGGGGTGGCTGTCTGTTTTTGATTTTAATTTCCGTAAGCTATAGGACCATAAGTGGAAGTGCCATAGGCTGTGTTGCTTTGTTTCTTACGTGTTTCAGGAAACACCATACACTTCTCCAGGGTGGCTGCTGGCAATTTACATCCTGCCAATCAGCATAACAAGGCTCCCTGTTCTCCATATCCTGTCCTACCTTTCTGGATTTTACACTTTTTTCAGATGGCCGTTTTGCCCGGGGGGCAGTGAGACTTCATTGTAGTGCAGATTTCCTTTACAGGCTTGCTTGGTTGGCCAAAAAGGGCGTATGCGTTTTTTCCTGAATATATTCAGGAAAAAACGCATACGCCCTTTTTGGCCAAGTGCATCATTGTCGACGTTCTGCCTCTTTTCCTATGCTTTCTGGGCAATTCCAGTCTACCCCCTGCAATCGTTTTTCGGAAATTCTGCCCCGCTTTCCAGTCCCCTTCGCAGGCTTACTTCAATATATTTTTGGAGGATAGCTGTCATTTATAACTCTGCAGGTTTGTGAATTACAGTGCCCCTGGGCTCCTTTCTTCAACTCGCTTTCTGGTGAGCTGAGCCCAAAACCGCAGGATTGCTTCAGGCCCTAATCTGTTTCTAGCAGGGCACGCTGAGCCTTTGTTTAATTCCTCTTCCTGGTGGGCAATGAGCGTTACATTTGCTCCTGCAGACACCTACAGCTAGTCTCTCATTGGTTCTCCCTATTCCTGTTCATCTTGCACAGAAATTGCAAGCTGTGCCAAAGAGGAGGTTAAAGGCACAGACTCTCCAAGCGGGGAGAGTGTTAGTAAAGCATCTGGAATGGTGAACCCGAGGACCAGGATACGAAAACGGAGATGCATTTTAAATCATTTCCCAATCATACGTTGGACGATACTCTGGGTTTCCCATGCATGTTTTAGCTGGAGAAAGAATGCCTTGAACCTGGAGAGTTTTGACCCATGGAATGGGTACCATGCAGTATGACTTCAAAGGGCCTGCATTTGCTCACGGAAACTCACCAATGCTATCAGCCTGACGTGTCCAGCCTTATGTCTCAACCAGCTCTGGGTGTAGATGTGGTCAATCCCGGTTGCATCACATGCCCTGAGTGAATTATTTAAGAGTTGCTCTCTATTTCACTGTCTTTGTGTTTGATTTCGAAATTTATTTTGATAGTGGGATTTATCGGATTTTCACTGCTGCGTTTCGGCTGCTGTACACACGCTTGATTCTCTTACGGAGACATATATATCCATGGGTTTTAAGATTCTTCCTAGTCAGGTATATTCCTAGGCGTTGAATATGTGGTGTTGGGTCCATTTCGTTGAGCAAGGAGTAGGTCTTGTCTATTACATATTTGGCTTATGGAAAGTTATCTGTGCTAATTTCAGTCTCTGGTTTTATGCAGCACCCCAACGCACCTTTCCCCATAAACAAGCACTATTTGGTTTTCTAAATTTGAGACCCTGTTCTGTTTTGTAATTCAGTTCATGTGTAGTCAAGTTTACATTCCGTGTATTCGTGATATCTTATGATGTTTCGTTTTCTGTGTGACGTAGTTCACGTAGAATCACCGTACCTGTATCCACTCACTATGCCGCTACGGGCCTGATGACACAGATTTCATTGCTGAGTGATATTGCATTGCACGTACGTGCCACAACTTCTTTATCCATTTTTGCTTTCTGGGATATTTACCTGGTACTGTAGACGAGCTTCTTGGGAACACAGCCGTCCCAAATATTGGGGTGGCTGTCTGTTTTTGATTTTAATTTCCGTAAGCTATAGGACCATAAGTGGAAGTGCCATAGGCTGTGTTGCTTTGTTTCTTACGTGTTTCAGGAAACACCATACACTTCTCCAGGGTGGCTGCTGGCAATTTACATCCTGCCAATCAGCATAACAAGGCTCCCTGTTCTCCATATCCTGTCCTACCTTTCTGGATTTTACACTTTTTTCAGATGGCCGTTTTGCCCGGGGGGCAGTGAGACTTCATTGTAGTGCAGATTTCCTTTACAGGCTTGCTTGGTTGGCCAAAAAGGGCGTATGCGTTTTTTCCTGAATATATTCAGGAAAAAACGCATACGCCCTTTTTGGCCAAGTGCATCATTGTCGACGTTCTGCCTCTTTTCCTATGCTTTCTGGGCAATTCCAGTCTACCCCCTGCAATCGTTTTTCGGAAATTCTGCCCCGCTTTCCAGTCCCCTTCGCAGGCTTACTTCAATATATTTTTGGAGGATAGCTGTCATTTATAACTCTGCAGGTTTGTGAATTACAGTGCCCCTGGGCTCCTTTCTTCAACTCGCTTTCTGGTGAGCTGAGCCCAAAACCGCAGGATTGCTTCAGGCCCTAATCTGTTTCCGGCAGGGCATGCTGAGCCTTTGGTTAATTTCTCTTCCTGGTGGGAAATGTGCGTTACATTTGCCCGTGCAGACACCTATATCTAGTCTCACATTGCTTCTCCTATTCCTGTTCATCTTGCACAGAAATTGCAAGCTGTGCCAAATACGAGGTTAAAGGCACTGACTGTCCAAGCGGGGAGATTGTTAGTAAAGCATCTGGAATGGTGAACCCGAGGACCAGGATACGAAAACTGAGATGCATTTTAAATCGTTTCCCAATCACACGGTGAACCATACTGTGGGTTTCCCATGCATGTTTTAGCTGGAGGAAGAATCCCTTGAACCTGAATAGTTGGGACCCATGGAATAGGTACCATGCAGTATGATTTCAAAGGGTCTGCATTTGCTCACCGAAACTCACCAATGCTATCAGCCTGAAGTGTCCAGCCTTATGTCTCACCCAGCTCTGGGTGTAGATGTGTTAAATCCCGGTTGCATCACATGCCCTGAGTGAATTATTTAAGAATTGCTCTCTATTTCACTGTCTTTGTGTTTTGTTTTGAAATTTATTTTGATAATGGGATTTATCGGATTTTCACTGCTGCGTTTATGCCGCTGTACATACGCTTCATTCTCTTACGGAGACATATATATCCATGGGTTTTAAGATTCTTCCTAGTCAGGTATATTCCTAGGCGTTGGATATGTGGTGTTGAGTCCATTTCGTTGAGCAATGTGTAGGTCTTGTCTATTACATATTTGGGTTATGGAATGTTATCTGTGCTAATTTCAGTCCCTGGTTTTATGCAGCACCCTAAGGCACCTTTCCCCATAAGCAAGCACTAGGTGGTTTTATAAATTTGAGTCCCTGTTCTGTTTTGTAATTCAGTTCATGTGTAGTCAAGTTTACATTCCGTGTATTAGTGATATCTTATGATGTTTCTTTTTCTGTGTGACGTAGTTCACGTAGAATCACCGTACCTGCATCCACTCACAATGCCGCTACGGGCCTGATTATAGAGATTTCATTGCTGAGAGATATTGCGTTGCACATACGTGCCGCAACTTCTTTATCCATTTTTTGCTTTCTGGGATATTTACCTGGTACTGTAGACGAGATTCTTGGGAACACAGCCGTCCCAAATTTTGGGGTGGCTCTCTGTTTTTGATTTTAATTTCCCTAAGCAATAGTACCATAAGTTCAATTGCCATAGGCTGTGTTGCTTTATTTCTTACGTGTTTCAGGAAACACCATACACTTCTCCAGGGTGGCTGTTCACAATTTACATCCTTCCAATCAGCATAACAAGGCTCCCTGTTCTCCATATCCTGTCCTACCTTTCTGGATTTTACACTTTTTTCAGATGGCCCTTTTGCCCGGGGGGCAGTGAGACTTCATTGTAGTGCAGATTTCCTTTACAGGCTTGCTTGGTTGGCCAAAAAGGGCGTATGCGTTTTTTCCTGAATATATTCAGGAAAAAACGCATACGCCCTTTTTGGCCAAGTGCATCATTGTCGACGTTCTGCCTCTTTTCCTATGCTTTCAGGGCAATTCCAGTCTACCCCCTGCAATCGTTTTCCTGAAATTCTGCCCCGCTTTCAAGTCCCCTTCGCAGGCTTACTTCAATATATTTTTGGAGGATAGCTGTCATTTATAACTCTGCAGGTTTGTGAATTACAGTGCCCCTGAGCTCGTTCTTCAACTCGCTTTCTTGTGAGCTGGGCACAAAACCGCAGGATTGCTTCAGGCCCTAATCTGTTTCCAGCAGGGCACACTGAGCCTTTGTTTAATTCCTCTTCCTGGTGGGCAATGAGCGTTACATTTGCCCGTGCAGACACCTACAGCTAGTCTCTCATTGGTTCTCCCTATTCCTGTTCATCTTGCACAGAAATTGCAAGCTGTGCCAAAGAGGAGGTTAAAGGCTCTGACTCTCCAAGCGGGGAGAGTGTTAGTAAAGCATCTGGAATGGTGAACCCGAGGACCAGGATACGAAAACTGAGATGCATTTTAAATCGTTTCCCAATCACACGGTGGACGATACTCTGGGTTTCCCATGCATGTTTTAGCTGCAGGAAGAATGCCTTTAACCTGGAGAGTTGGGACCCATGGAATGGGTACCATGCAGTATGACTTCAAAGGGTCTGCATTTGCTCACCGAAACTGACCAATGCTATCAGCCTGGAGTGTCCAGCCTTATGTCTCAATCAGCTCTGGGTGTAGATGTGGTCAATCCCGGTTGCATCACATGCCCTGAGTGAATTATTTAAGAATTGCTCTCTATTTCACTGTCTTTGTGTTTTGATTTCGAAATTTATTTTGATAATGGGATTTATCGGATTTTCACTGCTGCGTTTCGGCCGCTGTACACACGCTTGATTCTCTTACGGAGACATATATATCCATGGGTTTTAAGATTCTTCCTAGTCAGGTATATTCCTAGGCGTTGAATATGTGGTGTTGGGTCCATTTCGTTGAGCAAGGAGTAGGACTTGTCTATTACATATTTGGCTTATGGAAAGTTATCTGTGCTAATTTCAGTCTCTGGTTTTATGCAGCACCCCAAGGCACCTTTTCCCATAAGCAAGCACTAGTTGGTTTTCTAAATTTGAGACCCTGTTCTGTTTTGTAATTCAGTTCATGTGTAGTCAAGTTTACATTCCGTGTATTAGTGATATCTTATGATGTTTCTTTTTCTGTGTGACGTAGTTCACGTAGAATCACCGTACCTGCATCCACTCACTATGCCGCTACGGGCCTGATGACACAGATTTCATTGCTGAGTGATATTGCATTGTACGTACGTGCCACAACTTCTTTATCCATTTTTTGCTTTCTGGGATATTTACCTGATACTGTAGACGAGCTTCTTCTGAACACAGCCGTCCCAAATATTGGGGTGGCTGTCTGTTTTTGATTTTAATTTCCGTAAGATATAGGACCATAAGTGGAAGTGCCATAGGCTGTGTTGCTTTGTTTCTTACGTGTTTCAGGAAACACCATACACTTCTCCAGGGTGGCTGCTGGCAATTTACATCCTGCCAATCAGCATAACAAGGCTCCCTGTTCTCCATATCCTGTCCTACCTTTCTGGATTTTACACTTTTTTCAGATGGCCCTTTTGCCCGGGGGGCAGTGAGACTTCATTGTAGTGCAGATTTCCTTTACAGGCTTGCTTGTTTGGCCAAAAAGTTCCTATGCGTTTTTTCCTGAATATATTCAGGAAAAAACGCATACGCCCTTTTTGGCCAAGTGCATCATTGTCGACGTTTTGCCTCTTTTCCTATGCTTTCTGGGCAATTCCAGTCTACCCCCTGCAATCGTTTTTCGGAAATTCTGCCCCGCTTTCCAGTCCCCTTCGCAGGCTTACTTCAATATATTTTTGGAGGATAGCTGTCATTTATAACTCTGCAGGTTTGTGAATTACAGTGCCCCTGGGCTCCTTTCTTCAACTCGCTTTCTGGTGAGCTGAGCCCAAAACCGCAGGATTGCTTCAGGCCCTAATCTGTTTCCGGCAGGGCATGCTGAGCCTTTGGTTAATTCCTCTTCCTGGTGGGAAATGAGCGTTACATTTGCCCGTGCAGACACCTACATCTAGTCTCACATTGCTTCTCCTATTCCTGTTCATCTTGCACAGAAATTTCAAGCTGTGCCAAATACGAGGTTAAAGGCACTGACTCTCCAAGCGGGGAGATTGTTAGTAAATCATCTGGAATGGTGAACCCGAGGACCAGGATACGAAAACTGAGATGCATTTTAAATCGTTTCCCAATCACACGGTGAACCATACTGTGGGTTTCCCATGCATGTTTTAGCTGGAGGAAGAATCCCTTGAACCTGGAGAGTTGGGACCCATGGAAAGGGTACCATGCAGTATGACTTCAAAGGGTCTGCATTTGCTCACCGAAACTCACCAATGCTATCAGCCTGAAGTGTCCAGCCTTATGTCTCAACCAGCTCTGGGGGTAGATGTGGTCAATCCCGGTTGCATCACATGCCCTGAGTGAATTATTTAAGATTTGCTCTCTATTTCACTGTCTTTGTGTTTTGTTTTCAAAATTTATTTTGATAATGGGATTTATCAGATATTCACTGCTGCGTTTCGGCCGCTGTACACACGCTTGATTCTCTTACAGAGACATATATATCCATGGGTTTTAAGATTCTTCCTAGTCAGGTATATTCCTAGGCGTTGAATATGTGGTGTTGGGTCCATTTCGTTGAGCAAGGAGTAGGTCTTGTCTATTACATATTTGGCTTATGGAAAGTTATCTGTGCTAATTTCAGTCTCTGGTTTTACGCAGCACCGCAACGCACCTTTCCCCATAAGCAAGCACTAGTTGGTTTTCTAAATTGGAGACCCTGTTCTGTTTTGTAATTCAGTTCATGTGTAGTCAAGTTTACATTCCGTGTATTAGTGATATCTTATGATATTTCTTTTTCTGTGTGACGTAGTTCACGTAGAATCACCGTACCTGCATCCACTCACTATGCTGCTACGGGCCTGATGACACAGATTTCATTGCTGAGTGATATTGCATTGTACGTACGTGCCACAACTTCTTTATCCATTTTTGCTTTCTAGGATATTTACCTGGTACTGTAGACGAGCTTCTTGGGAACACAGCCGTCCCAAATTTTGGGGTGGCTGTTTTTGTTTTTAATTTCCGTAAGCTATAGGACCATAAGTGGAAGTGCCATAGGCTGCGTTGCTTTGTTTCTTACGTGTTTCAGGAAACACCATACACTTCTCCAGGGTGGCTGCTGGCAGTTTACATCCTGCCAATCAGCATAACAAGGCTCCCTGTTCTCCATATCCTGTCCTACCTTTCTGGATTTTACACATTTTTCAGATGGCCCTTTTGCCCGGGGGGCAGTGAGACTTCATTGTAGTGCAGATTTCCTTTACAGGCTTGCTTGGTTGGCCAAAAAGGGCGTATGCGTTTTTTCCTGAATATATTCAGGAAAAAACGCATACGCCCTTTTTGGCCAAGTGCATCATTGTCGACGTTCTGCCTCTTTTCCTATGCTTTCTGGGCAATTCCAGTCTACCCCCTGCAATCGTTTTCCTGAAATTCTGCCCCGCTTTCCAGTCCCCTTCGCAGGCTTACTTCAATATATTTTTGGAGGATAGCTGTCATTTATAACTCTGCAGGTTTGTGAATTACAGTGCCCCTGAGCTCCTTTCTTCAACTCGCTTTCTTGTGAGCTGGGCACAAAACCGCAGGATTGCTTAAGGCCCTAATCTCTTTCCGGCAGGGCACGCTGAGCCTTTGGTTAATTCCTCTTCCTGGTGGGAAATGAGCGTTACATTTGCCCGTGCAGACACCTACAGCTAGTCTCTCATTGGTTCTCCGTATTCCTGTTCATCTTGCACAGAAATTGCAAGCTGTGCCAAAGAGGAGGTTAAAGGCACTGACTCTCCAAGCGGGGAGAGTTTTAGTAAAGCATCTGGAATTGTGAACCCGAGGACCAGGATACGAAAACTGAGATGCATTTTAAATCGTTTCCCAATCACACGGTGGACCATACTGTGGGTTTCCCATGCATGTTTTAGCTGGAGGAAGAATCCCTTGAACCTGAAGAGTTGGGACCCATGGAATAGGTACCATGCAGTATGACTTCAAAGGGTCTGCATTTGCTCACCGAAACTCACCAATGCTATCAGCCTGAAGTGTCCAGCCTTATGTTTCAACCAGCTCTGGGTGTAGATGTGTTAAATCCCGGTTGCATCACATACCCTGAGTGAATTATTTAAGAATTGCTCTCTATTTCACTGTCTTTGTGTTTTGTTTTTGAAATTTATTTTGATAATGGGATTTATCGGATTTTCACTGCTGTGTTTATGCCGCTGTACACACGCTTGATTCTCTTACGGAGACATATATATCCATGGGTTTTAAGATTCTTCCTAGTCAGGTATATTCCTAGGCGTTGAATATGTGGTGTTGAGTCCATTTCGTTGAGCAAGGAGTAGGTCTTGTCTATTACATATTTGGCTTTTGGAATGTTATCTGTGCTAATTTCAGTGTCTGGTTTTATGCAGCACCCTAAGGCACCTTTCCCCATAAGCAAGCACTAGTTGGTTTTCTAAATTTGAGACCCTGTTCTGTTTTGTAATTCAGTTCATGTGTAGTCAAGTTTACATTCCGTGTATTAGTGATATCTTATGATGTTTCTTTTTCTGTATGACGTAGTTCACGTAGAATCACCGTACCTGCATCCACTCACTATGACGCTACGGGCCTGATGACACAGATTTCATTGCTGAGTGATGTTGCATTGCCCGTACGTGCCACAACTTCTTTATCCATTTTTTGCTTTCTGGGATATTTACCTGGTACTGTAGACGAGCTTCTTGGGAACACAGCCGTCCCAAATATTTGGGTGGCTGTCTGTTTTTGATTTTAATTTCCGTAAGCTATAGGACCATAAGTGGAAGTGCCATAGGCTGTGTTGCTTTGTTTCTTACGTGTTTCAGGAAACACCATACACTTCTCCAGGGTGGCTGCTGGCAATTTACATCCTGCCAATCAGCATAACAAGGCTCCCTGTTCTCCATATCCTGTCCTACCTTTCTGGATTTTACACTTTTTTCAGATGGCCCTTTTGCCCGGGGGGCAGTGAGACTTCATTGGAGTGCAGATTTCCTTTACAGGCTTGCTTGGTTGGCCAAAAAGGGCGTATGCGTTTTTTCCTGAATATATTCAGGAAAAAACGCATACGCCCTTTTTGGCCAAGTGCATCATTGTCGACGTTCTGCCTCTTTTCCTATGCTTTCTGGGCAATTCCAGTCTACCCCCTGCAATCGTTTTCCTGAAATTCTGCCCCGCTTTCAAGTCCCCTTCGCAGGCTTACTTCAATATATTTTTGGAGGAAAGCTGTCATTTATAACTCTGCAGGTTTGTGAATTACAGTGCCCCTGAGCTCCTTTCTTCAACTCGCTTTCTTGTGAGCTGGGCACAAAACCGCAGGATTGCTTCAGGCCCTAATCTGTTTCCAGCAGGGCACACTGAGCCTTTGTTTAATTCCTCTTCCTGGTTGGAAATGAGCTTTACATTTGCCCGTGCAGACACCTACAGCTAGTCTCTCATTGGTTCTCCCTATTCCTGTTCATCTTGCACAGAAATTGCAAGCTGTGCCAAAGAGGAGGTTAAAGGCACTGACTCTCCAAGCGGGGAGAGTGTTAGTAAAGCATCTGGAATGGTGAACCCGAGGACCAGATAACGAAAACTGAGATGCATTTTAAATCGTTTCCCAATCACACGGTGGACCATACTGTGGGTTTCCCATGCATGTTTTAGCTGGAGGAAGAATCCCTTGAACCTGAAGAGTTGGGACCCATGGAATAGGTACCATGCAGTATGACTTCAAAGGGTCTGCATTTGCTCACCAAAACTCACCAATGCTATCAGCCTGAAGTGTCCAGCCTTATGTCTCAACCAGCTCTGGGTGTAGATGTGTTAAATCCCGGTTGCATCACATGCCCTGAGTGAATTATTTAAGAATTGCTCTCTATTTCACTGTCTTTGTGTTTTGTTTTCGAAATTTATTTTGATAATGGGATTTATCGGATTTTCACTGCTGCGTTTATGCCGCTGTACACACACTTGATTCTCTTACGGAGACATATATATCCATGGGTTTTAAGATTCTTCCTAGTCATGTATATTCCTAGGCGTTGAATATGTGGTGTTGAGTCCATTTCGTTGAGCAAGGAGTAGGTCTTGTCTATTACATATTTGGCTTTTGGAATGTTATCTGTGCTAATTTCAGTCTCTGGTTTTATGCAGCACCCTAAGGCACCTTTCCCCATAAGCAAGCACTAGTTGGTTTTCTAAATTTGAGACCCTGTTCTGTTTTGTAATTCAGTTCATGTGTAGTCAAGTTTACATTCCGTGTATTAGTGATATCTTATGATGTTTCTTTTTCTGTGTGACGTAGTTCATGTAGAATCACCATACCTGCATCCACTCACTATGCCGCTACCGGCCTGATGACACAGATTTCATTGCTGAGAGATATTGCATTGTACGTACGTGCCACAACTTCTTTATCCATTTTTTGCTTTCTGGGATATTTACCTGGTACTGTAGACGAGCTTCTTGGGAACACAGCCGTCCCAAACTTTGGGGTGGCTCTCTGTTTTTGATTTTAATTTCCCTAAGCAATAGGACCATAAGTTCAATTGCCATAGGCTGTGTTGCTTTATTTCTTACGTGTTTCAGGAAACACCATACACTTCTCCAGGGTGGCTGCTGGCAATTTACATCCTGCCAATCAGCATAACAAGGCTCCCTGTTCTCCATATCCTGTCCTACCTTTCTGGATTTTACACTTTTTTCAGATGGCCCTTTTGCCCGGGGGGCACTGAGACTTCATTGGAGTGCAGATTTCCTTTACAGGCTTGCTTGGTTGGCCAAAAAGGGCGTATGCGTTTTTTCCTGAATATATTCAGGAAAAAACGCATACGCCCTTTTTGGCCAAGTGCATCATTGTCAACGTTCTGCCTCTTTTCCTATGCTTTCTGGGCAATTCCAGTCTACCCCCTGCAATCGTTTTCCTGAAATTCTGCCCCGCTTTCCAGTCCCCTTCGCAGGCTTACTTCAATATATTTTTGGAGGATAGCTGTCATTTATAACTCTGCAGGTTTGTGAATTACAGTGCCCCTGAGCTCCTTTCTTCAACTCGCTTTCTTGTGAGCTGAGCCCAAAACCGCAGGATTGCTTCAGGCCCTAATCTGTGTCCGGCAGGGCACGCTGAGCCTTTGGTTAATTCCTCTTCCTGGTGGGCAATGAGCGTTACATTTGCCCGTGCAGACACCTACAGCTAGTCTCTCATTGGTTCTCCCTATTCCTGTTCATCTTGCACAGAAATTGCAAGCTGTGCCAAAGAGGAGGTTAAAGGCACTGACTCTCCAAGCGGGGAGAGTGTTAGTAAAGCATCTGGAATGGTGAACCCGAGGACCATGATACGAAAACTGAGATGCATTTTTAATCGTTTCCCAATCACATGGTGGACGATACTCTGGGTTTCCCATGCATGTTTTAGCTGGAGGAAGAATCCCTTGAACCTGGAGAGTTGGGACCCATGGAATGGGTACCATGCAGTATGACTTCAAAGGGTCTGCATTTGCTCACCAAAACTCACCAATGCTATCAGCCTGAAGTGTCCAGCCTTATGTCTCAACCAGCTCTGGGTGTAGATGTGGTCAATCCCGGTTGCATCACATGCCCTGAGTGAATTATTTAAGAATTGCTCTCTATTTCACTGTCTTTGTGTTTTGTTTTCGAAATTTATTTTGATAATGGGATTTATCGGATTCTCACTGCTGCGTTTCGGCCGCTGTACACACGCTTGATTCTCTTACAGAGACATATATATCCATGGGTTTTAAGATTCTTCCTAGTCAGGTATATTCCTAGGCGTTGAATATGTGGTGTTGGGTCCATTTCGTTGTGCAAGGAGTAGGTCTTGTCTATTACATATTTGGCTTATGGAAAGTTATCTGTGCTAATTTCAGTCTCTGGTTTTATGCAGTACCCCAAGGCACCTTTCCCCATAAGCAAGCACTAGTTGGTTTTCTAAATTTGAGACCCTGTTCTGTTTTGTAATTCAGTTCATGTGTAGTCAAGTTTACATTCCGTGTATTAGTGATATCTTATGATGTTTCTTTTTCTGTGTGACGTAGTTCACGTAGAATCACCGTACCTGCATCCACTCACTATGACGCTACGGGCCTGATGACACAGATTTCATTGCTGAGTGATATTGCATTGTACGTACGTGCCACAATTTCTTTATCCATTTTTTGCTTTCTGGGATATTTACCTGATACTGTAGACGAGCTTCTTGTGAACACAGCCGTCCCAAATATTGGGGTGGCTGTCTGTTTTTGATTTTAATTTCCGTAAGCTATAGGACCATAAGTAGAAGTGCCATAGGCTGTGTTGCTTTGTTTCTTACGTGTTTCAGGAAACACCATACACTTCTCCAGGGTGGCTGCTGGCAATTTACATCCTGCCAATCAGCATAACAAGGCACCCTCTTCTCCATATCCTGTCCTACCTTTCTGGATTTTACACTTTTTTCAGATGGCCCTCTTGCCCGGGGGGCAGTGAGACTTCATTGTAGTGCAGATTTCCTTTACAGGCTTGCTTGTTTGGCCAAAAAGTTCGTATGCGTTTTTTCCTGAATATATTCAGGAAAAAACGCATACGCCCTTTTTGGCCAAGTGCATCATTGTCGACGTTCTGCCTCATTTCCTATGCTTTCAGGGCAATTCCAGTCTACCCCCTGCAATCGTTTTCCTGAAATTCTGCCCCGCTTTCAAGTCCCCTTCGCAGGCTTACTTCAATATATTTTTGGAGGATAGCTGTCATTTATAACTCTGCAGGTTTGTGAATTACAGTGCCCGTGAGCTCCTTTCTTCAACTCGCTTTCTTGTGAGCTGGGCACAAAACCGCAGGATTGCTTCAGGCCCTAATCTGTTTCTAGCAGGGCACGCTGAGCCTTTGTTTAATTCCTCTTCCTGGTGGGCAATGAGCCTTACATTTGCCCGTGCAGACACCTACAGCTAGTCTCTCATTGGTTCTCCCTATTCCTGTTCATCTTGCACAGAAATTGCAAGCTGTGCCAAAGAGGAGGTTAAAGGCACAGACTCTCCAAGCGGGGAGAGTGTTAGTAAAGCATCTGGAATGGTGAACCCGAGGACCAGGATACGAAAACGGAGATGCATTTTAAATCATTTCCCAATCATACGTTGGACGATACTCTGGGTTTCCCATGTATGTTTTAGCTGGAGAAAGAATGCCTTGAACCTGGAGAGTTTTGACCCATGGAATGGGTACCATGCAGTATGACTTCAAAGGGCCTGCATTTGCTCACCGAAACTCACCAATGCTATCAGCCTGACGTGTCCAGCCTTATGTCTCAACCAGCTCTGGGTGTAGATGTGGTCAATCCCGGTTGCATCACATGCCCTGAGTGAATTATTTAAGAGTTGCTCTCTATTTCACTGTCTTTGTGTTTGATTTCGAAATTTATTTTGATAATGGGATTTATCGGATTTTCACTGCTGCGTTTCGGCCGCTGTACACACGCTTGATTCTCTTACGGAGACATATATATCCATGGGTTTTAAGATTCTTCCTAGTCAGGTATATTCCTAGGCGTTGAATATGTGGTGTTGGGTCCATTTCGTTGAGCAAGGAGTAGGTCTTGTCTATTACATATTTGGCTTATGGAATGTTATCTGTGCTAATTTCAGTCTCTGGTTTTATGCAGCACCCCAAGGCACCTTTCCCCATAAGCAAGCACTAGTTGGTTTTCTAAATTTGAGACCCTGTTCTGTTTTGTAATTCAGTTCATGTGTAGTCAAGTTTACATTCCGTGTATTAGTGATATCTTATGATGTTTCGTTTTCTGTGTGACGTAGTTCACGTAGAAGCACCGTACCTGTATCCACTCACTATGCCACTACGGGCCTGATGACACAGATTTCATTGCTGAGTGATATTGCATTGCACGTACGTGCCACAAGTTCTTTATCCATTTTTGCTTTCTGGGATATTTACCTGGTACTGTAGACGAGCTTCTTGGGAACACAGCCGTCCCAAATATTGGGGTGGCTGTCTGTTTTTGATTTTAATTTCCGTAAGCTATAGGACCATAAGTGGAAGTGCCATAGGCTGTGTTGCTTTGTTTCTTATGTGTTTCAGGAAACACCATACACTTCTCCAGGGTGGCTGCTGGCAATTTACATCCTGCCAATCAGCATAACAAGGCTCCCTGTTCTCCATATCCTGTCCTACCTTTCTGGATTTTACACTTTTTTCAGATGGCCCTTTTGCCCAGGGGGCAGTGAGACTTCATTGTAGTGCAGATTTCCTTTACAGGCTTGCTTGGTTGGCCAAAAAGGGCGTATGCGTTTTTTCCTGAATATATTCAGGAAAAAACGCATACGCCCTTTTTGGCCAAGTGCATCATTGTCGACGTTCTGCCTCTTTTCCTATGCTTTCTGGGCAATTCCAGTCTACCCCCTGCAATCGTTTTTCGGAAATTCTGCCCGCTTTCCAGTCCCCTTCGCAGGCTTACTTCAATATATTTTTGGAGGATAGCTGTCATTTATAACTCTGCAGGTTTGTGAATTACAGTGCCCCTGGGCTCCTTCTTCAACTCGCTTTCTGGTGAGCTGAGCCCAAAACCGCAGGATTGCTTCAGGCCCTAATCTGTTTCCGGCAGGGCATGCTGAGCCTTTGGTTAATTCCTCTTCCTGGTGGGAAATGAGCGTTACATTTGCCCGTGCAGACACCTACATCTAGTCTCACATTGCTTCTCCTATTCCTGTTCATATTGCACAGAAATTGTAAGCTGTGCCAAATACGAGGTTAAAGGCACTGACTCTCCAAGCGGGGAGATTGTTAGTAAAGCATCTGGAATGGTGAACCCGAGGACCAGGATACGAAAACTGAGATGCATTTTAAATCGTTTCCCAATCACACGGTGAACCATACTGTGGGTTTCCCATGCATGTTTTAGCTGGAGGAAGAATCCCTTGAACCTGAAGAGTTGGGACCCATGGAATAGGTACCATGCAGTATGATTTCAAAGGGTCTGCATTTGCTCACCGAAACTCACCAATGCTATCAGCCTGAAGTGTCCAGCCTTATGTCTCACCCAGCTCTGGGTGTAGATGTGTTAAATCCCGGTTGCATCACATGCCCTGAGTGAATTATTTAAGAATTGCTCTCTATTTCACTGTCTTTGTGTTTTGTTTTCGAAATTTATTTTGATAATGGGATTTATCGGATTCTCACTGCTGCGTTTCGGCCGCTGTACACACGCTTGATTCTCTTACAGAGACATATATATCCATGGGTTTTAAGATTCTTCCTAGTCAGGTATATTCCTAGGCGTTGAATATGTGGTGTTGGGTCCATTTCGTTGTGCAAGGAGTAGGTCTTGTCTATTACATATTTGGCTTATGGAAAGTTATCTGTGCTAATTTCAGTCTCTGGTTTTATGCAGTACCCCAAGGCACCTTTCCCCATAAGCAAGCACTAGTTGGTTTTCTAAATTTGAGACCCTGTTCTGTTTTGTAATTCAGTTCATGTGTAGTCAAGTTTACATTCCGTGTATTAGTGATATCTTATGATGTTTCTTTTTCTGTGTGACGTAGTTCACGTAGAATCACCGTACCTGCATCCACTCACTATGCCGCTACGGGCCTGATGACACAGATTTCATTGCTGAGTGATATTGCATTGTACGTACGTGCCACAATTTCTTTATCCATTTTTTGCTTTCTGGGATATTTACCTGATACTGTAGACGAGCTTCTTGTGAACACAGCCGTTCCAAATATTGGGGTGGCTGTCTGTTTTTGATTTTAATTTCCGTAAGCTATAGGACCATAAGTGGAAGTGCCATAGGCTGTGTTGCTTTGTTTCTTACGTGTTTCAGGAAACACCATACACTTCTCCAGGGTGGCTGCTGGCAATTTACATCCTGCCAATCAGCATAACAAGGCACCCTCTTCTCCATATCCTGTCCTACCTTTCTGGATTTTACACTTTTTTCAGATGGCCCTTTTGCCCGGGGGGCAGTGAGACTTCATTGTAGTGCAGATTTCCTTTACAGGCTTGCTTGGTTGGCCAAAAAGGGCGTATGCGTTTTTTCCTGAATATATTCAGAAAAAACGCATACGCCCTTTTTGGCCAAGTGCATCATTGTCGACGTTCTGCCTCTTTTCCTATGCTTTCTGGGCAATTCCAGTCTACGCCCTGCAATGGTTTTCCTGAAACTCTGCCCCGCTTTCAAGTCCCCTTCGCAGGCTTACTTCAATATATTTTTGGAGGATAGCTGTCATTTATAACTCTTCAGGTTTGTGAATTACAGTGCCCCTGAGCTCCTTTCTTCAACTCGCTTTCTTGTGAGCTGGGCACAAAACCGCAGGATTGCTTCAGGCTCTAATCTGTTTCCGGCAGGGCACTCTGAGCCTTTGGTTAATTCCTCGTCCTGGTGGGAAATGAGCGTTACATTTACCCGTGCAGACACGTACAGCTAGTCTCTCATTGGTTCTCCCTATTCCTGTACATCTTGCACAGAAATTGCAAGCTGTGCCAAAGAGGAGGTTAAAGGCACTGACTCTCCAAGCGGGGAGAGTGTTAGTAAAGCATCTGGAATGGTGAACCCGAGGACCAGGATACGAAAACTGAGATGCATTTTAAATCGTTTCCCAATCACACGGTGGACCATACTGTGGGTTTCCCATGCATGTTTTAGCTGGAGGAAGAATCCCTTGAACCTGAAGAGTTGGGAACCATGGAATAGGTACCATGCAGTATGAATTCAATGGGTCTGCATTTGCTCACCGAAACTCACCAATGCTATCAGCCTGAAGTGTCCAGCCTTATGTCTCAACCAGCTCTGGGTGTAGATGTGTTAAATCCCGGTTGCATCACATGCCCTGAGTGAATTATTTAAGAATTGCTCTCTATTTTACTGTCTTTGTGTTTTGTTTTTGAAATTTATTTTGATAATGGGATTTATCGGATTTTCACTGCTGCGTTTATGCCGCTGTACACACGCTTGATTCTCTTAAGGAGACATATATATCCATGGGTTTTAAGATTCTTCCTAGTCAGGTATATTCCTAGGCGTTGAATATGTGGTGTTGAGTCCATTTCGTTGAGCAAGTAGTAGGTCTTGTCTATTACATATTTGGCTTTTGGAATGTTATCTGTGCTAATTTCAGTCTCTGGTTTTATGCAGCACCCTAAGGCACCTTTCCCCATAAGCAAGCACTAGTTGGTTTTCTAAATTTGAGACCCTGTTCTGTTTTGTAATTCAGTTCATGTGTAGTCAAGTTTACATTCCGTGTATTAGTGATATCTTATGATGTTTCTTTTTCTGTGTGACGTAGTTCACGTAGAATCACCGTACCTGCATCCACTCACTATGCCACTACGGGCCTGATGACACAGATTTCATTGCGGAGTGATATTGCATTGCACGTACGTGCCACAACTTCTTTATCCATTTTTTGTTTTCTGGGATATTTACCTAGTACTGTAGACGAGCTTCTTGGGAACACAGCTGTCCCAAACTTTGGGGTGGCTCTCTGTTTTTGATTTTAATTTCCCTAAGCAATAGGACCATAAGTGCAATTGCCATAGGCTGTGTTGCTTTATTTCTTACGTGTTTCAGGAAACACCATACACTTCTCCAGGGTGGCTGTTCACAATTTACATCCTGCCAATCAGCATAACAAGGCTCCCTGTTCTCCATATCCTGTCCTACCTTTCTGGATTTTACACTTTTTTCAGATGGCCCTTTTGCCCGGGGGGTAGTGAGACTTCAATGGAGTGCAGATTTCCTTTACAGGCTTGCTTGGTTGGCCAAAAAGGGCGTATGCGTTTTTTCCTGAATATATTCAGGAAAAAACGCATACGCCCTTTTTGGCCAAGTGCATCATTGTCGACGTTCTGCCTCTTTTCCTATGCTTTCAGGGCAATTCCAGTCTACCCCCTGCAATCGTTTTCCTGAAATTCTGCCCCGCTTTCAAGTCCTCTTCGCAGGCTTACTTCAATATATTTTTGGAGGATAGCTGTCATTTATAACTCTGCAGGTTTGTGAATTACAGTGCCCCTGAGCTCCTTTCTTCAACTCGCTTTCTTGTGAGCTGGGCACAAACCCGCAGGATTGCTTCAGTCCCTAATCTGTTTCCAGCAGGGAACACTGAGCCTTTGTTTAATTCCTCTTCCTGGTGGGCAATGAGCGTTACATTTGCCCGTGCAGACACCTACAGCTAGCCTCTCATTGGTTCTCCCTATTCCTGTTCATCTTGCACAGAAATTGCAAGCTGTGCCAAAGAGGAGGTTAAAGGCACTGACTCTCCAAGCGGGGAGAGTGTTAGTAAAGCATCTGGAATGTTGAACCCGAGGACCAGGATACGAAAACTGAGATGCATTTGAAATCGTTTGCCAATCACACGGTGGACGATACTCTGGGTTTCCCATTCATGTTTTAGCTGGAGGAAGAATCCCTTGAACCTGGAGAGTTGGGACCCATGGAATGGGTACCATGCAGTATGACTTCAAAGGGTCTGCATTTGATCACCGAAACTCACCAATGCTATCACCCGGAAGTGTCCAGCCTTATGTCTCAACCAGCTCTGGGTGTAGATGTGGTCAATCCCGGTTGCATCACATGCCCTGAGTGAATTATTTAAGAATTGCTCTCTATTTCACTGTCTTTGTGTTTTGTTTTCGAAATTTATTTTGATAATGGGATTTATCGGATTTTCACTGCTGCGTATCGGCCGCTGTACACACGCTTGATTCTCTTACGGAGACATATATATCCATGGGTTTTAAGATTCTTCCTAGTCAGGTGTATTCCTAGGCGTTGAATATGTGGTGTTGAGTCCATTTCGTTGAGCAAGGAGTAGGTCTTGTCTATTACATATTTGGCTTATGGAATGTTATCTGTGCTAATTTCAGTCTCTGGTTTTATGCAGCACCCCAAGGCACCTTTCCCCATAAGCAAGCACTAGTTGGTTTTCTAAATTTGAGACCCTGCTCTGTTTTGTAATTCAGTTCATGTGTAGTCAAGTTTACATTCCGTGTATTAGTGATATCTTATGATGTTTCTTTTTCTGTGTGACGTAGTTCACGTAGAATCACCGTACCTGCTCCACTCACTATGCCTCTACGGGCCTGATGACACAGATTTCATTGCTGAGTGATATTGCATTGAACGTACGTGCCACAACTTCTTTATCCATTTTTTGCTTTCTGGGATATTTACCTGGTACTGTAGACGAGCTTCCTGGGAACACAGCCGTCCCATATTTTGGGGTGGCTCTCTGTTTTTGATTTTAATTTCCCTAAGGAATAGGACCATAAGTGCAATTGCCATAGGCTGTGTTGCTTTATTTCTTACGTGTTTCAGGAAACACCATACACTTCTCCAGGGTGGCTGTTGGCAATTTACATCCTGCCAATCAGCATAACAAGGCTCCCTGTTCTCCATATCCTGTCCTACCTTTCTGGATTTTACACTTTTTTCAGATGGCCCTCTTGCCCGGGGGGCAGTGAGACTTCATTGTAGTGCAGATTTCCTTTACAGGCTTGCTTGGTTGGCCAAAAAGGGCGTATGCGTTTTTCCTGAATATATTCAGGAAAAAATGCATACGACCTTTTTGGCCAAGTGCATCACTGTCGACGTTGTGCCTCTTTTCCTATGCTTTCAGTGCAATTCCTGTCTACCCCCTGCAATCGTTTTCCTGAAATTCTGCCCCGCTTTCAAGTCCCCTTCGCAGGCTTACTTCAATATATTTTTGGAGGATAGCTGTCATTTATAACTCTGCAGGTTTGTGAATTACAGTGCCCCTGAGCTCCTTTCTTCAACTCGCTTTCTTGTGAGCTGGGCACAAAACCGCATGATGGCTTCAGGCCCTAATCTGTTTCCAGCAGGGCACGCTGAGCCTTTGGTTTATTCCTCTTCCTGGTGGGAAATAAGCGTTACATTTGCCCGTGAAGGCACCTACAGCTAGTCTCTCATTGGTTCTCCCTATTCCTGTTCATCTTGCACAGAAATTGCAAGCTGTGCCAAACAGGAGGTTAAAGGCACTGACTCTCCAAGCGGGGAGAGTGTTAGTAAACCATCTGGAATGGTGAACCCGAGGACCAGGATACGAAAACTGAGATGCATTTTAAATCGTTACCCAATCACACGGTGGACCATACTGTCGGTTTCCCATGCATGTTTTAGCTGGAGGAAGAATCCCTTGAACCTGAAGAGGTGGGACCCATGGAATATGTACCATGCAGTATGACTTCAAAGGGTCTGCATTTGCTCACCGACACTCAGCAATGCTATCAGCCTGATGTGTCCAGCCTTATGTCTCAACCAGCTCTGGGTGTAAATATGGTCAATCCGAGTTGCATCACATGCCCTGAGTGAATTATTTAAGAATTGCTCTCTATTTCACTGTCTTTGTGTATTGTTTTCGAAATTTATTTTGATAATGGGATTTATTGGATTTTCACTGCTGCGTTTCGGCCGCCGTACACATGCATGATTCTCTTACGGAGACATATATACCCATGGGTTTTATGATTCTTCCTAGTCAGGTATATTACTAGGCGTTGAATATGTGGTGTTGAGTCCATTTCGTTGAGCAAGGAGTAGGTCTTGTCTATTACATATTTGGCTTATAGCATGTTATCTGTGCTAATTTCAGTCTCTGGTTTTATGCAGCACCCCAAGGCACCTTTCCCCATAAGCAAGCACTAGTTGGTTTTCTAAATTTGAGACCCTGTTCTGTTTTGTAATTCAGTTCATGTGTAGTCAAGTTTACATTCCGTGTATTAGTGATATCTTATGATGTTTCTTTTTCTGTGTGACGTAGTTAACGTAGAATCACCGTACCTGCATCCACTCACTATGCCGCTACGGGCCTGATGACACAGATTTCATTGCTGAGTGATATTGCATTGCACGTACGTGCCACAACTTCTTTATCCATTTTTTGCTTTCTGGGATATTTACCTGGTACTGTAGACGAGCTTCTTGGGAACACAGCCGTCCCAAACTTTGGGGTGGCTCTGTTTTTGATTTTAATTTCCCTAAGGAATAGGAGCATAAGTGCAATTGCCATAGGCTGTGTTGCTTTATTTCTTACGTGTTTCAGGAAACACCATACAATTCTCCAGGGTGGCTGTTGGCAATTTACATCCTGCCAATCAGCATAACAAGGCTCCCTGTTCTCCATATCCTGTCCTACCTTTCTGGATTTTACACTTTTTTCAGATGGCCCTTTTGCCCGGGGGGCAATGAGATTTCATTGTAGTGCAGATTTCCTTTACAGGCTTGCTTGGTTGGCCAAAAAGGGCGTATGCGTTTTTTCCTGAATATATTCAGGAAAAAACGCATACGCCCTTTTTGGCCAAGTGCATCATTGTCGACGTTGTGCCTCTTTTCCTATGCTTTCAAGGCAATTCCAGTCTACCCCCTGCAATCGTTTTCCTGAAACTCTGCCCCGCTTTCAAGTCCCCTTCGCAGGCTTCCTTCAATATACTTTTGGAAGATACCTGTCATTTATAACTCTGCAGGTTTGTGAATTACAGTGCCCCTGAGGTCCTCTCTTCAACTCGCTTTCTTGTGAGCTGGGCACAAAACCGTAAGATTGCTTCAGGCCCTAATCTGTTTCCAGCAGGGCACACTGAGCCTTTGTTTAGTTCCTCTTCCTGGTGGGCAATGAGCGTTACATTTGCCCGTGCAGACACCTACAGCTAGTCTCTCATTGGTTCTCCCTATTCCTGTTCATCTTGCACAGAAATTGCAAGCTGTGTCAAAGAGGAGGTTAAGGGCACTGACTCTCCAAGCGGGGAGAGTGTTAGTAAAGCATCTGGAATGGTGAACCCGAGGACCAGGATACGAAAACTGAGATGCATTTTAAATCGTTTCCCAATCACACGGTGGACAATACTCTGGGTTTCCCATGCATGTTTTAGCTGGAGGAAGAATGCCTTGAACCTGGAGTGTTGGGACCCATGGAATTGGGTACCATTCAGTATGACTTCAAAGGGTCTGCATTTGCTCCCCGATACTCACCAATGCTATCAGCCTGAAGTGTCCAGACTTATGTCTCAACCAGCTGTGGGTGTAGATGTGGTCAATCCCGGTTGCATCACATGCCCTGAGTGAATTATTTAAGAATTGCTCTGTACTTCACTGTCTTTGTGTTTTGTTTTCGAAATTTATTTTGATAATGGGATTTATCTGATTCTCACTGCTGCGTTTCGGCCGCTGTACACATGCTTGATTCTCTTACAGAGACATATCTATCCATGGGTTTTAAGATTCTTCCTAGTCAGGTATATGCTTAGGCGTTGAAAATGTGGTGTTGAGTCCATTTCGTTGAGCAAGGAGTAGGTCTTGTCTATTACATATTTGGCTTATGGAAAGTTATCTGTGCTAATTTCAGTCTCTGGTTTTATGCAGCACCCCAAGGCACCTTTCCCCATAAGCAAGCACTAGTTGGTTTTCTAAATTTGAGACCCTGTTCTGTTTTGTAATTCAGTTCATGTGTAGTCAAGTTTACATTCCGTGTATTAGTGATATCTTATGATGTTTCTTTTTCTGTGTGACGTAGTTCACGTAGAATCACCGTACCTGCATCCACTCACTATGCCGCTACGGGCCTGATGACACAGATTTCATTGCTGAGTGATATTGCATTGCACGTACGTGCCACAACTTCTTTATCCATTTTTTGCTTTCTGGGATATTTACCTGGTACTGTAGACGAGCTTCTTGGGAACACAGCCGTCCCAAATATTGGGGTGGCTGTCTGTTTTTGATTTTAATTTCCATAAGCTCTAGGACCATAATTGGAAGTGCCATAGGCTGTGTTACTTTGTTTCTTACGTGTTTCAGGAAACACCATACACTTCTCCAGGGTGGCTGCTGGCAATTTACATCCTGCCAATCAGCATAACAAGGCTCCCTGTTCTCCATATCCTGTCCTACCTTTCTGGATTTTACACTTTTTTCAGATGGCCCTTTGGCCCGGGGGGCAGTGAGACTTCATTGTAGTGCAGATTTCCTTTACAGGCTTGTTTGGTTGGCCAAAAAGTGCGTATGCGTTTTTTCCTGAATATATTCAGGAAAAAACGCATACGCACTTTTTGGCCAAGTGCTTCATTGTAGACGTTCTGCCTCTTTTCCTATGCTTTCAGGGCAATTCCAGTATACCCCCTGCAATCGTTTTCCTGAAATTCTGCCCCCCTTTCAAGTCCCCTTCGCAGGCTTACTTCAATATATTTTTGGAGGATAGCTGTCATTTATAACTCTGCAGGTTTGTGAATTACAGTGCCCCTGAGCTCCTTTCTTCAACTCGCTTTCTTGTGAGCTGGGCACAAAACCGCAGGATTGCTTCAGGCCCTAATCTGTTTCCGTCAGGGCATGCTGAGCCTTTGGTTAATTCCTCTTCCTGGTGAGCAATGAGCGTTACATTTGCCCGCGCAGACAACTACAGCTAGTCTCTCATTGGTTCTCCCTATTCCTGTTCATCTTGCACAGAAATTGCAAGCTGTGCAAAAGAGGAGGTTAAAGGCACTTACTCTCCAAGCGGGGAGAGTGTTAGTAAAGCATCTGGAATGATGAACCCGAGGACCAGGATTCGAAAACAGATGCATTTTAAATCGTTTCCCAATCACACGGTGGACAATACTCTGGGTTTCCCATGCATGTTTTAGCTGGAGGAAGAATCCCTTGAACCTGGAGAGTTGGGACCCATGGAATGGGTACCATGCAGTATGACTTCAAAGGGTCTGCATTTGCTCACCGAAACTCACCAATCCTATCAGCCTGAAGTGTCCAGCCTTATGTCTCAACCAGCTCTGGGTGTAGATGTGGTCAATCCCGGTTGCATCACATGCCCTGAGTGAATTATTTAAGAATTGCTCTCTATTTCACTGTCTTTGTGTTTTGTCTTCGAAATTTATTTTGATAATGGGATTTATCGGATTTTCACTGCTGCGTTTCGGCCGCTGTACACACGCTTGATTCTCTTACGGAGACATATATATCCATGGGTTTTAAGATTCTTCCTAGTCAGGTATATTCCTAGGCGTTGAATATGTGGTGTTGGGTCCATTTCGTTGAGCAAGGAGTAGGTCTTGTCTATTACATATTTGGCTTATGGAAAGTTATCTGTGCTAATTTCAGTCTCTGGTTTTATGCAGCACCCCAAGGCACCTTTCCCCATAAGCAAGCACTAGTTGGTTTTCTAAATTTGAGACCCTGTTCTGTTTTGTAATTCAGTTCATGTGTAGTCAAGTTTACATTCCGTGTATTAGTGATATCTTATGATGTTTCTTTTTCTGTGTGACGTAGTTCACGTAGAATCACCGTACCTGCATCCACTCACTATGCCGCTACGGGCCTGATGACACAGATTTCATTGCTGAGTGATATTGCATTGCACGTACGTGCCACAACTTCTTTATCCATTTTTTGCTTTCTGGGATATTTACCTGGTACTGTAGACGAGCTTCTTGGGAACACAGCCGTCCCAAACTTTGGGGTGGCTCTCTGTTTTTGATTTTAATTTCCCTAAGGAATAGGACAATAATGCAATTGCCATAGGCTGTGTTGCTGTATATCTTACGTGTTTCAGGAAACACCATACACTTCTCCAGGGTGCCTGTTGGCAATTTACATCCTGGCAATCAGCATAACAAGGCTCCCTGTTCTCCATATCCTGTCCTACCTTTCTGGATTTTACACTTTATTGAGATGGCCCTCTTGCCCGGGGGGCAGTGAGACTCATGGTAGTGCAGATTTCTTTTACAGGCTTGCTTGGTTGGCCAAAAAGGGCGTATGCGTTTTTTCCTGAATATATTCAGGAAAAAACGCATACGCCCTTTTTGGCCAAGTGCATTATTGTCGACGTTCTGCCTCTTTTCCTATGCTTTCAGGGCAATTCCAGTCTACCCCTGCAATCGTTTTCCTGAAATTCTGCCCTGCTTTCAAGTCCCCTTCGCAGGCTTACTTCAATATACTTTTGGAAGATAGCTGTCATTTATAACTCTGCAGGTTTGTGAATTACAGTGCCCCTGACCTCCTTTCTTCAACTCGCTTTCTTGTGACCTGGGCACAAAACCGCAGGATTGCTTCAGGCCCTAATCTGTTTCCAGCAGGGCACAGTGAGCCTTTGTTTAATTCCTCTTCCTGGTGGGCAATGAGCGTTACATTTGCCCGTGCAGACACCTACAGCTAGTCTCTCATTGGTTCTCCCTATTCCTGTCCATCTTGCACAGAAATTGTAAGCTGTTCAAAACAGGAGGTTAAAGGCACTGACTCTCCAAGCGGGGAGAGTGTTAGTAAAGCATCTGGAATGGTGAACCCGAGGACAAGGATACGAAAACTGAGATGCATTTTAAATCGTTTCCCAATCACACGGTGGACGATACTCTGGGTTTCCCATGCATGCTTTAGCTAGAGGAAGAATCCCTTGAACCTGGAGAGATGGGACACATGGAATGTGTACCATGCAGTATGACTTCAAAGGGTCTGCATTTGCTCACCGAAACTCACCAATGCTATCAGCCTGAAGTGTCCAGCCTTATGTCTCAACCAGCTCTGGGTGTAGATGTGGTAAATCCCGGTTGCATCACATGCCCTGAGTGAATTATTTAAGAATTGCTCTCTATTTCACTGTCTTTGTGTTTTGTTTTCGAAATTTATTTTGATAATGGGATTTATCGGATTTTCACTGCTGCGTTTCGGCCGCTGTACACATGCTTGATTCTCTTACGGAGACATATATATCCATGTGTTTTAAGATTTTTCCTAGTCAGGTATATTCCTAGGCATTGAATATGTGGTGTTGGGTCCATTTCATTGAGCAAGGAGTAGGTCTTGTCTATTACATATTTGGCTTATGGAAAGTTATCTGTGCTAATTTCAGTCTCTGGTTTTATGCAGCACCCCAAGGCACCTTTCCCCATAAGCAAGCACTAGTTGGTTTTCTAAATTTGAGACCCTTTTCTATTTTGTAATTCAGTTCATGTGTAGTCAAGTTTACATTCCGTGTATTAGTGATATCTTATGATGTTTCTTTTTCTGTGTGACGTAGTTCACGTAGAATCACTGTACCTGCATCCACTCACTATGCCGCTACGGGCCTGATGACACAGATTTCATTGCTGAGTGATACTGCATTGCACGTACGTGCCACAACTTCTTTATCCATTTTTTCTTTCTGGGATATTTACCTGATACTGTAGACGAGCTTCTTGTGAACACAGCCGTCCCAAATATTGGGGTGGCTGTCTGTTTTTGATTTTAATTTCCGTAAGCTATAGGACCATAAGTGGAAGTGCCATAGGCTGTGTTGCTTTGTTTCTTACGTGTTTCAGGAAACACCATACACTTCTCCAGGGTGGCTGCTGGCAATTTACATCCTGCCAATCAGCATAACAAGGCTCCCTGTTCTCCATATCCTGTCCTACCTTTCTGGATTTTACACTGTTTTCAGATGGTCCTTTTGCCTGGGGGGGCAGTGAGATTTCCTTGTAGTGCAGATTTCTTTACAGGCTTGCTTGGTTGGCCAAAAAGGGCGTATGCGTTTTTTCCTGAATATATTCAGGAAAAAACGCATACGCCCTTTTTGGCCACGTGCATCATTGTCGACATTGTGCCTCTTTTCCTATGCTTCCAGGGCAATTCCAGTCTACCCCCTGCAATCGTTTTCCTGAAATTCTGCCCCGCTTTCAAGTCCCCTTCGCAGGCTTACTTCAATATATTTTTGGAGGATAGCTGTCATTTATAACTCTGCAGGTTTGTGAATTACAGTGCCCCTGAGCTCCTTTCTTCAACTCGCTTTCTTGTGAGCTGGGCACAAAACCGCAGGATTGCTTCAGGCCCTAATCTGTTTTCAGCAGGGCACGCTGAGCCTTTGTTTAATTCCTCTTCCTCTTCGGCAATGAGCGTTACATTTGCCCGTGCAGACACCTACAGCTAGTCTCTCATTGGTTTTCCCTATTCCTGTTCATCTTGCACAGAAATTGCAAGCTGTGCCAAAGAGGAGGTTAAAGGCACTGACTCTCCAAGCGGGGAGAGTGTTAGTAAAGCATCTGGAATGGTGAACCCGAGGACCAGGATACGAAAACTGAGATGCATTTTAAATCGTTTCCCAATCACACGGTGTACCATACTGTGGGTTTCCCATGCATGTTTTACCTGGAGGAAGAATCCCTTGAACCTGAAGAGTTGGGACCCATGGAATAGTTACCATGCAGTATGACTTCAAAGGGTCTGCATTTGCTCACCGAAACTCACCAATGCTATCAGCCTGAAGTGTCCAGCCTTATGTCTCAACCAGCTCTGGGTGTAGATGGGGCCAATCCCGGTTGCATCATATGCCCTGAGTGAATTATTTAAGAATTGCTCTCTATTTCACTGTCTTTGTGTTTTGTTTTTGAAATTTATTTTGATAATGGGATTTATTGGATTTTCACTGCTGTGTTTATGCCGCTGTACACACCCTTGATTCTCTTATGGAGACATATAAATCCATGGGTTTTAAGATTCTTCCTAGTCAGGTATATTCCTAGGCGTTGAATATGTGGTGTTGAGTCCATTTCGTTGAGCAAGGAGTAGGTCTTGTCTATTACATATTTGGCTTATGGAATGTTATCTGTGCTAATTTCAGTCTCTGGTTTTATGCAGCACCCCAAGGCACCTTTCCCCATAAGCAAGCACTAGTTGGTTTTCTAAATTTGAGACCCTGTTCTGTTTTGTAATTCAGTTCACGTGTAGTCAAGTTTACATTCCGTGTATTAGTGATATCTTATGATGTTTCTTTTTCTGTGAGACGTAGTTCACGTAGAATCACCGTACCTGCATCCACTCACTATGCCGCTACGGGCCTGATGACACAGATTTCATTGCTGAGTGATACTGCATTGCACGTACGTGCCACAACTTCTTTATCCATTTTTTGCTTTCTGGGATATTTACCTGATACTGTAGACGAGCTTCTTGTGAACACAGCCGTCCCAAACTTTGGGGTGGCTCTCTGTTTTTGATTTTAATTTCCCTAAGGAATAGGACCATAAGTGCAATTGCCATAGGCTGTGTTGCTTTGTTTCTTACCTGTTTCAGGAAACACCATACACTTCTCCAGGGTGGCTGCTGGCAATTTACATCCTGCCAATCAGCATAACAAGGCTCCCTGTTCTCCATATCCTGTCCTACCTTTCTGGATTTTACACTTTTTTCAGATGGCCCTTTTGCCAGGGGGGCAGTGAGACTTCATTGTAGTGCAGATTTCATTTACAGGCTTGCTTGGTTGGCCAAAAAGGGCGTATGCGTTTTTTCCTGAATATATTCAGGAAAAAACACATACGCCCTTTTTGGCCAAGTGCATCATTGTCGACGTTCTGCCTCTTTTCCTATGCTTTCAGGGCAATTCCAGTCTACCCCCTGCAATCGTTTTCCTGAAATTCTGCCCCGCTTTCAACTCCCCTTCGCAGGCTTACTTCAATATATTTTTGGAGGATAGCTGTCATTTATAACTCTGCAGGTTTGTGAATTACAGTGCCCCTGAGCTCCTTTCTTCAACTTGCTTTCTTGTGAGCTGGGCACAAAACCGCAGGATTGCTTCAGGCCCTAATCTGTTTCCGGCAGGGCACGCTGAGCCTTTGGTTAATTCCTCTTCCTGGTGGGAAATGAGCGTTACATTTGCCCGTGCAGACACCTACAGCTAGTCTCTCATTGGTTCTCCCTATTCCTGTTGATTTTGCACAGAAATTGCAAGCTGTGCCAAAGAGGAGGTTAAAGGCACTGACTCTCCAAGCGGGGAGAGTGTTAGTAAAGCATCTGGAATGGTGAACCAGAGGACCAGGATACGAAAACTGAGATGCATTTTAAATCATTTCCCAATCACATGGTGGACGATACTCTTGGTTTCCCATGCATGTTTTAGCTGGAGGAAGAATCCCTTGAACCTGGAGAGTTGGGACCCATGGAATGGGTACCATGCAGTATGACTTCAAAGGGTCTGCATTTGCTCACCGAAACTCACCAATGCTATCAGCCTGAAGTGTCCAGCCTTATGTCTCAACCAGCTCTGGGTGTAGATGTGTTAAATCCCGGTTGCATCACATGCCCTGAGTGAATTATTTAAGAATTGCTCTCTATTTCACTGTCTTTATGATTTTTTTTTGAAATTTATTTTGATAATGGGATTTATCGGATTTTCACTGCTGCGTTTATGCCGCTGTACACACGCTTGATTCTCTTACGGAGACATATATATCCATGGGTTTTAAGATTCTTCCTAGTCAGGTATATTCCTAGGCGTTGAATATGTGGTGTTGGGTCCATTTCGTTGAGCAAGGAGTAGGTCTTGTCTATTACATATTTGGCTTATGGAAAGTTATCTGTGCTAATTTCAGTCTCTGGTTTTATGAAGCACCCCAACGCACCTTTCCCCATAAGCAAGCACTAGTTGGTTTTCTAAATTTGAGACCCTGTTCTGTTTTGTAATTCAGTTCATGTGTAGTCAAGTTTACATTCCGTGTATTAGTGATATCTTATGATGTTTCTTTTTCTGTGTGACGTAGTTCACGTAGAATCACCGTACCTGCATCCACTCACTATGCCGCTACGGGCCTGATGACACAGATTTCATTGCTGAGTGATATTGCATTGTACGTACGTGCCACAACTTCTTTATCCATATTTTGCTTTCTGGGATATTTACCTGTTACTGTAGACGAGCTTCTTGTGAACACAGCCGTCCCAAATATTGGGGTGGCTGTCTGTTTTTGATTTTAATTTCCGTAAGCTATAGGACCATAAGTGGAAGTGCCATAGACTGTGTTGCTTTGTTTCTTATGTGTTTCAGGAAACACCATACACTTCTCCAGGCTGGCTGCTGGCAATTTACATCCTGCCAATCAGCATAACAAGGCTCCCTGTTCTCCATATCCTGTCCTACCTTTCTGGATTTTACACTTTTTTCAGATGGCCCTCTTGCCCGGGGGGCAGTGAGACTTCATTGTAGTGCAGATTTCCTTTACAGGCTTGCTTGGTTGGCCAAAAAGGGCGTATGCGTTTTTTCCTGAATATATTCAGGAAAAAACGCATACGCCCTTTTTGGCCAAGTGCATCATTGTCGACGTTCTGCCTCTTTTCCTATGCTTTCAGGGCAATTCCAGTCTACCCCCTGCAATCGTTTTCCTGAAATTCTGCCCCGCTTTCAAGTCCCCTTCGCAGGCTTACTTCAATATATTTTTGGAGGATAGCTGTCATTTATAACTCTGCAGGTTTGTGAATTACAGTGCCCCTGAGCTCCTTTCTTTAACTCGCTTTCTTGTGAACTGGGCACAAAACCGCAGGATTGCTTCAGGCCCTAATCTGTTTCGGGCAGGGCATGCTGAGCCTTTGGTAAATTCCTCTTCCTGGTGGGAAATGAGCGTTACATTTGCCCGTGCAGACACCTACAGCTAGTCTCTCATTGGTTCTCCCTATTCCTGTTCATCTTGCACAGAAATTGCAAGCTGTGCCAAACAGGAGGTTAAAGGCACTGACTCTCCAAGCAGGGAGACTGTTAGTAAATCATCTGGAATGGTGAACCCGAGGACCAGGATACGAAAACTGAGATGCATTTTAAATCATTTCCCCATAACACGGTGGACCATACTGTGGGTTTCACATGCATGTTTTAGCTGGAGGAAGAATCCCTTGAACCTGAAGAGTTGGGACCCATGGAATAGGTACCATACAGTATGACTTCAAAGGGTGTGCATTTGCTCACCTCAACTCACCAATGCTATCAGCCTGAAGTGTCCAGCCTTATGTCTCAACCAGCTCTGGGTGTAGATGTGGTCAATCCCGGTTGCATCACATGCCCTGAGTGAATTATTTAAGAATTGCTCTCTATTTCACTGTCTTTGTGTTTTGTTTTCGAAATTTATTTTGATAATGGGATTTATCGGATTTTCACTGCTGCCTTTCGGCCGCTGTACACACACTTGATTCTCTTACGGAGACATATATATCCATGGGTTTTAAGATTCTTCCTAGTCAGGTATATTCCTAGGCGTTGAATATGTGGTGTTGGGTCCATTTCGTTGAGCAAGGAGTAGGTCTTGTCTATTACATATTGGGCTTATGGAAAGTTATCTGTGCTAATTTCAGTCTCTGGTTTTATGCAGCACCCCAAGGCACCTTTCCCCATAAGCAAGCACTAGTTGGTTTTCTAAATTTGAGACCCTTTTCTATTTTGTAATTCAGTTCATGTGTAGTCAAGTTTACATTCCGTGTATTCGTGATATCTTATGATGTTTCTTTTTCTGTGTGACGTTGTTCACGTAGATTCACCGTACCTGCATCCACTCACTATGCCGCTATGGGCCTGATGACACAGATTTCATTGCTGAGTGATATTGCATTGTACGTACGTGCCACAAGTTCTTTATCCATTTTTTGCTTTCTGGGATATTTACCTGATACTGTAGACGAGCTTCTTGTGAACACAGCCGTCTCAAATATTGGGGTGGCTGTCTGTTTTTGATTTTAATTTCCGTAAGCTATAGGACCATAAGTGGAAGTGCCATAGGCTGTGTTGCTTTGTTTCTTTCGTGTTTCAGGAAACACCATACACTTCTCCAGGGTGGCTGCTGGCAATTTACATCCTGCCAATCAGCATAACAAGGCTCCCTGTTCTCCATATCCTGTCCTACCTTTCTGGATTTTACACTTTTTTCAGATGGCCCTCTTGCCCGGGGGGCAGTGAGACTTCATTGTAGTGCAGATTTCCTTTACAGGCTTGCTTGGTTGGCCAAAAAGGGCGTATGCGTTTTTTCCTGAATATATTCAGGAAAAAACGCATACGCCCTTTTTGGCCAAGTGCATCATTGTCGACGTTCTGCCACTTTTCCTATGCTTTCAGGGCAATTCCAGTCTACCCCCTGCAATCGTTTTCCTGAAATTCTGCCCCGCTTTCAAGTCCCCTTCGCAGGCTTACTTCAATATATTTTTGGAGGAAAGCTGTCATTTATAACTCTGCAGGTTTGTGAATTACAGTGCCCCTGAGCTCCTTTCTTCAACTCGCTTTCTTGTGAGCTGGGCACAAAACCGCAGGATTGCTTCAGGCCCTAATCTGTTTCCAGCAGGGCACACTGAGCCTTTGTTTAATTCCTCTTCCTGGTGGGCAATGAGCGTTACATTTGCCCGTGCAGACACCTACAGCTAGTCTCTCATTGGTTCTCCCTATTCCTGTTCATTTTGCACAGAAATTGCAAGCTGTGCCAAAGAGGAGGTTAAAGGCACTGACTCTCCAAGCGGGGAGAGTGTTAGTAAAGCATCTGGAATGGTGAACCCGAGGACCAGGATACGAAAACTGAGATGCATTTTAAATCATTTCCCAATCACATGGTGGACGATACTCTTGGTTTCCCATGCATGTTTTAGCTGGAGGAAGAATCCCTTGAACCTGGAGAGTTGGGACCCATGGAATGGGTACCATGCAGTATGACTTCAAAGGGTCTGCATTTGCTCACCGAAACTCACCAATGCTATCAGCCTGAAGTGTCCAGCCTTATGTCTCAACCAGCTCTGGGTGTAGATGTGTTAAATCCCGGTTGCATCACATGCCCTGAGTGAATTATTTAAGAATTGCTCTCTATTTCACTGTCTTTATGATTTTTTTTTGAAATTTATTTTGATAATGGGATTTATCGGATTTTCACTGCTGCGTTTATGCCGCTGTACACACGCTTGATTCTCTTACGGAGACATATATATCCATGGGTTTTAAGATTCTTCCTAGTCAGGTATATTCCTAGGCGTTGAATATGTGGTGTTGGGTCCATTTCGTTGAGCAAGGAGTAGGTCTTGTCTATTACATATTTGGCTTATGGAAAGTTATCTGTGCTAATTTCAGTCTCTGGTTTTATGAAGCACCCCAACGCACCTTTCCCCATAAGCAAGCACTAGTTGGTTTTCTAAATTTGAGACCCTGTTCTGTTTTGTAATTCACTTCATGTGTAGTCAAGTTTACATTCCGTGTATTAGTGATATCTTATGATGTTTCTTTTTCTGTGTGACGTAGTTCACGTAGAATCACCGTACCTGCGTCCACTCACTATGCCGCTACGGGCCTGATGACACAGATTTCATTGCTGAGTGATATTGCATTGTACGTACGTGCCACAACTTCTTTATCCATATTTTGCTTTCTGGGATATTTACCTGTTACTGTAGACGAGCTTCTTGTGAACACAGCCGTCCCAAATATTGGGGTGGCTGTCTGTTTTTGATTTTAATTTCCGTAAGCTATAGGACCATAAGTGGAAGTGCCATAGACTGTGTTGCTTTGTTTCTTATGTGTTTCAGGAAACACCATACACTTCTCCAGGCTGGCTGCTGGCAATTTACATCCTGCCAATCAGCATAACAAGGCTCCCTGTTCTCCATATCCTGTCCTACCTTTCTGGATTTTACACTTTTTTCAGATGGCCCTCTTGCCCGGGGGGCAGTGAGACTTCATTGTAGTGCAGATTTCCTTTACAGGCTTGCTTGGTTGGCCAAAAAGGGCGTATGCGTTTTTTCCTGAATATATTCAGGAAAAAACGCATACGTCCTTTTTGGCCAAGTGCATCATTGTCGACGTTCTGCCTCTTTTCCTATGCTTTCAGGGCAATTCCAGTCTACCCCCTGCAATCGTTTTCCTGAAATTCTGCCCCGCTTTCAAGTCCCCTTCGCAGGCTTACTTCAATATATTTTTGGAGGATAGCTGTCATTTATAACTCTGCAGGTTTGTGAATTACAGTGCCCCTGAGCTCCTTTCTTCAACTCGCTTTCTTATGAACTGGGCACAAAACCGCAGGATTGCTTCAGGCCCTAATCTGTTTCGGGCAGGGCATGCTGAGCCTTTGGTAAATTCCTCTTCCTGGTGGGAAATGAGCGTTACATTTGCCCGTGCAGACACCTACAGCTAGTCTCTCATTGGTTCTCCCTATTCCTGTTCATCTTGCACAGAAATTGCAAGCTGTGCCAAACAGGAGGTTAAAGGCACTGACTCTCCAAGCAGGGAGACTGTTAGTAAATCATCTGGAATGGTGAACCCGAGGACCAGGATACGAAAACTGAGATGCATTTTAAATCATTTCCCCATAACACGGTGGACCATACTGTGGGTTTCACATGCATGTTTTAGCTGGAGGAAGAATCCCTTGAACCTGAAGAGTTGGGACCCATGGAATAGGTACCATACAGTATGACTTCAAAGGGTGTGCATTTGCTCACCTCAACTCACCAATGCTATCAGCCTGAAGTGTCCAGCCTTATGTCTCAACCAGCTCTGGGTGTAGATGTGGTCAATCCCGGTTGCATCACATGCCCTGAGTGAATTATTTAAGAATTGCTCCCTATTTCACTGTCTTTGTGTTTTGTTTTCGAAATTTATTTTGATAATGGGATTTATCGGATTTTCACTGCTGCCTTTCGGCCGCTGTACACACCCTTGATTCTCTTACGGAGACATATATATCCATGGGTTTTAAGATTCTTCCTAGTCAGGTATATTCCTAGGCGTTGAATATGTGGTGTTGGGTCCATTTCGTTGAGCAAGGAGTAGGTCTTGTCTATTACATATTGGGATTATGGAAAGTTATCTGTGCTAATTTCAGTCTCTGGTTTTATGCAGCACCCCAAGGCACCTTTCCCCATAAGCAAGCACTAGTTGGTTTTCTAAATTTGAGACCCTTTTCTATTTTGTAATTCAGTTCATGTGTAGTCAAGTTTACATTCCGTGTATTCGTGATATCTTATGATGTTTCTTTTTCTGTGTGACGTAGTTCACGTAGAATCACCGTACCTGTATCCACTCACTATGCCGCTATGGGCCTGATGACACAGATTTCATTGCTGAGTGATATTGCATTGTACGTACGTGCCACAAGTTCTTTATCCATTTTTTGCTTTCTGGGATATTTACCTGATACTGTAGACGAGCTTCTTGTGAACACAGCCGTCTCAAATATTGGGGTGGCTGTCTGTTTTTGATTTTAATTTCCGTAAGCTATAGGACCATAAGTGGAAGTGCCATAGGCTGTGTTGCTTTGTTTCTTTCGTGTTTCAGGAAACACCATACACTTCTCCAGGGTGGCTGCTGGCAATTTACATCCTGCCAATCAGCATAACAAGGCTCCCTGTTCTCCATATCCTGTCCTACCTTTCTGGATTTTACACTTTTTTCAGATGGCCCTTTTGCCAGGGGGGCAGTGAGACTTCATTGTAGTGCAGATTTCATTTACAGGCTTGCTTGGTTGGCCAAAAAGGGCGTATGCGTTTTTTCCTGAATATATTCAGGAAAAAACGCATACGCCCTTTTTGGCCAAGTGCATCATTGTCGACGTTCTGCCTCTTTTCCTATGCTTTCAGGGCAATTCCAGTCTACCCCCTGCAATCGTTTTCCTGAAATTCTGCCCCGCTTTCAACTCCCCTTCGCCGGCTTACTTCAATATATTTTTGGAGGATAGCTGTCATTTATAACTCTGCAGGTTTGTGAATTACAGTGCCCCTGAGCTCCTTTCTTCAACTCGCTTTCTTGTGAGCTGGGCACAAAACCGCAGGATTGCTTCAGGCCCTAATCTGTTTCCGGCAGGGCACGCTGAGCCTTTGGTTAATTCCTGTTCCTGGTGGGAAATGAGCGTTACATTTGCCCGTGCAGACACCTACAGCTAGTCTCTCATTGGTTCTCCCTATTCCTGTTCATTTTGCACAGAAATTGCAAGCTGTGCCAAAGAGGAGGTTAAAGGCACTGACTCTCCAAGCGGGGAGAGTGTTAGTAAAGCATCTGGAATGGTGAACCCGAGGACCAGGATACGAAAACTGAGATGCATTTTAAATCATTTCCCAATCACATGGTGGACGATACTCTTGGTTTCCCATGCATGTTTTAGCTGGAGGAAGAATCCCTTGAACCTGGAGAGTTGGGACCCATGGAATGGGTACCATGCAGTATGACTTCAAAGGGTCTGCATTTGCTCACCGAAACTCACCAATGCTATCAGCCTGAAGTGTCCAGCCTTATGTCTCAACCAGCTCTGGGTGTAGATGTGTTAAATCCCGGTTGCATCACATGCCCTGAGTGAATTATTTAAGAATTGCTCCCTATTTCACTGTCTTTGTGTTTTGTTTTCGAAATTTATTTTGATAATGGGATTTATCGGATTTTCACTGCTGCCTTTCGGCCGCTGTACACACCCTTGATTCTCTTACGGAGACATATATATCCATGGGTTTTAAGATTCTTCCTAGTCAGGTATATTCCTAGGCGTTGAATATGTGGTGTTGGGTCCATTTCGTTGAGCAAGGAGTAGGTCTTGTCTATTACATATTGGGATTATGGAAAGTTATCTGTGCTAATTTCAGTCTCTGGTTTTATGCAGCACCCCAAGGCACCTTTCCCCATAAGCAAGCACTAGTTGGTTTTCTAAATTTGAGACCCTTTTCTATTTTGTAATTCAGTTCATGTGTAGTCAAGTTTACATTCCGTGTATTCGTGATATCTTATGATGTTTCTTTTTCTGTGTGACGTAGTTCACGTAGAATCACCGTACCTGTATCCACTCACTATGCCGCTATGGGCCTGATGACACAGATTTCATTGCTGAGTGATATTGCATTGTACCTACGTGCCACAAGTTCTTTATCCATTTTTTGCTTTCTGGGATATTTACCTGATACTGTAGACGAGCTTCTTGTGAACACAGCCGTCTCAAATATTGGGGTGGCTGTCTGTTTTTGATTTTAATTTCCATAAGCTATAGGACCATAAGTGGAAGTGCCATAGGCTGTGTTGCTTTGTTTCTTTCGTGTTTCAGGAAACACCATACACTTCTCCAGGGTGGCTGCTGGCAATTTACATCCTGCCAATCAGCATAACAAGGCTCCCTGTTCTCCATATCCTGTCCTACCTTTCTGGATTTTACACTTTTTTCAGATGGCCCTTTTGCCAGGGGGGCAGTGAGACTTCATTGTAGTGCAGATTTCATTTACAGGCTTGCTTGGTTGGCCAAAAAGGGCGTATGCGTTTTTTCCTGAATATATTCAGGAAAAAACGCATACGCCCTTTTTGGCCAAGTGCATCATTGTCGACGTTCTGCCTCTTTTCCTATGCTTTCAGGGCAATTCCAGTCTACCCCCTGCAATCGTTTTCCTGAAATTCTGCCCCGCTTTCAACTCCCCTTCGCCGGCTTACTTCAATATATTTTTGGAGGATAGCTGTCATTTATAACTCTGCAGGTTTGTGAATTACAGTGCCCCTGAGCTCCTTTCTTCAACTCGCTTTCTTGTGAGCTGGGCACAAAACCGCAGGATTGCTTCAGGCCCTAATCTGTTTCCGGCAGGGCACGCTGAGCCTTTGGTTAATTCCTGTTCCTGGTGGGAAATGAGCGTTACATTTGCCCGTGCAGACACCTACAGCTAGTCTCTCATTGGTTCTCCCTATTCCTGTTCATTTTGCACAGAAATTGCAAGCTGTGCCAAAGAGGAGGTTAAAGGCACTGACTCTCCAAGCGGGGAGAGTGTTAGTAAAGCATCTGGAATGGTGAACCCGAGGACCAGGATACGAAAACTGAGATGCATTTTAAATCATTTCCCAATCACATGGTGGACGATACTCTTGGTTTCCCATGCATGTTTTAGCTGGAGGAAGAATCCCTTGAACCTGGAGAGTTGGGACCCATGGAATGGGTACCATGCAGTATGACTTCAAAGGGTCTGCATTTGCTCACCGAAACTCACCAATGCTATCAGCCTGAAGTGTCCAGCCTTATGTCTCAACCAGCTCTGGGTGTAGATGTGTTAAATCCCGGTTGCATCACATGCCCTGAGTGAATTATTTAAGAATTGCTCCCTATTTCACTGTCTTTGTGTTTTGTTTTCGAAATTTATTTTGATAATGGGATTTATCGGATTTTCACTGCTGCCTTTCGGCCGCTGTACACACCCTTGATTCTCTTACGGAACATATATATCCATGGGTTTTAAGATTCTTCCTAGTCAGGTATATTCCTAGGCGTTGAATATGTGGTGTTGGGTCCATTTCGTTGAGCAAGGAGTAGGTCTTGTCTATTACATATTGGGCTTATGGAAAGTTATCTGTGCTAATTTCAGTCTCTGGTTTTATGCAGCACCCCAAGGCACCTTTCCCCATAAGCAAGCACTAGTTGGTTTTCTAAATTTGAGACCCTTTTCTATTTTGAAATTCAGTTCATGTGTAGTCAAGTTTACATTCCGTGTATTCGTGATATCTTATGATGTTTCTTTTTCTGTGTGACGTAGTTCACGTAGAATCACCGTACCTGCATCCACTCACTATGCCGCTATGGGCCTGATGACACAGATTTCATTGCTGAGTGATATTGCATTGTACGTACGTGCCACAAGTTCTTTATCCATTTTTTGCTTTCTGGGATATTTACCTGATACTGTAGACGAGCTTCTTGTGAACACAGCCGTCTCAAATATTGGGGTGGCTGTCTGTTTTTGATTTTAATTTCCGTAAGCTATAGGACCATAAGTGGAAGTGCCATAGGCTGTGTTGCTTTGTTTCTTTCGTGTTTCAGGAAACACCATACACTTCTCCAGGGTGGCTGCTGGCAATTTACATCCTGCCAATCAGCATAACAAGGCTCCCTGTTCTCCATATCCTGTCCTACCTTTCTGGATTTTACACTTTTTTCAGATGGCCCTTTTGCCAGGGGGGCAGTGAGACTTCATTGTAGTGCAGATTTCATTTACAGGCTTGCTTGGTTGGCCAAAAAGGGCGTATGCGTTTTTTCCTGAATATATTCAGGAAAAAACGCATACGCCCTTTTTGGCCAAGTGCATCATTGTCGACGTTCTGCCTCTTTTCCTATGCTTTCAGGGCAATTCCAGTCTACCCCCTGCAATCGTTTTCCTGAAATTCTGCCCCGCTTTCAAGTCCCCTTCGCAGGCTTACTTCAATATATTTTTGGAGGAAAGCTGTCATTTATAACTCTGCAGGTTTGTGAATTACAGTGCCCCTGAGCTCCTTTCTTCAACTCGCTTTCTTGTGAGCTGGGCACAAAACCGCAGGATTGCTTCAGGCCCTAATCTGTTTTTGGCAGGGCACGCTGAGCCTTTGGTTAATTCCTCTTCCTGGTGGCAAATGAGCGTTACATTTGCCCGTGCAGACACCTACAGCTAGTCTCTCATTGGTTCTCCCTATTCCTGTTCATTTTGCACAGAAATTGCAAGCTGTGCCAAAGAGGAGGTTAAAGGCACTGACTCTCCAAGTGGGGAGAGTGTTAGTAAAGCATCTGGAATGGTGAACCCGAGGACCAGGATACGAAAACTGAGATGCATTTTAAATCATTTCCCAATCACATGGTGGACGATACTCTTGGTTTCCCATGCATGTTTTAGCTGGAGGAAGAATCCCTTGAACCTGGAGAGTTGGGACCCATGGAATGGGTACCATGCAGTATGACTTCAAAGGGTCTGCATTTGCTCACCGAAACTCACCAATGCTATCAGCCTGAAGTGTCCAGCCTTATGTCTCAACCAGCTCTGGGTGTAGATGTGTTAAATCCCGGTTGCATCACATGCCCTGAGTGAATTATTTAAGAATTGCTCTCTATTTCACTGTCTTTATGATTTTTTTTTGAAATTTATTTTGATAATGGTATTTATCGGATTTTCACTGCTGCGTTTATGCCGCTGTACACACGCTTGATTTTCTTACGGAGACATATATATCCATGGGTTTTAAGATTCTTCCTAGTCAGGTATATTGCTAGGCGTTGAATATGTGGTGTTGGGTCCATTTCGTTGAGCAAGGAGTAGGTCTTCTCTATTACATATTTGGCTTATGGAAAGTTATCTGTGCTAATTTCAGTCTCTGGTTTTATGAAGCACCCCAACGCACCTTTCCCCATAAGCAAGCACTAGTTGGTTTTCTAAATTTGAGACCCTGTTCTGTTTTGTAATTCAGTTCATGTGTAGTCAAGTTTACATTCCGTGTATTAGTGATATCTTATGATGTTTCTTTTTCTGTGTGACGTAGTTCACGTAGAATCACCGTACCTGCATCCACTCACTATGCCGCTCCGGGCCTGATGACACAGATTTCATTGCTGAGTGATATTGCATTGTACGTACGTGCCACAACTTCCTTATCCATATTTTGCTTTCTGGGATATTTACCTGTTACTGTAGACGAGCTTCTTGTGAACACAGCCGTCCCAAATATTGGGGTGGCTGTCTGTTTTTGATTTTAATTTCCGTAAGCTATAGGACCATAAGTGGAAGTGCCATAGACTGTGTTGCTTTGTTTCTTATGTGTTTCAGGAAACACCATACACTTCTCCAGGGTGGCTGCTGGCAATTTACATCCTGCCAATCAGCATAACAAGGCTCCCTCTTCTCCATATCCTGTCCTACCTTTCTGGATTTTACACTTTTTTCAGATGGCCCTCTTGCCCGGGGGGCAGTGAGACTTCATTGTAGTGCAGATTTCCTTTACAGGCTTGCTTGGTTGGCCAAAAAGGGCGTATGCGTTTTTTCCTGAATATATTCAGGAAAAAACGCATACGCCCTTTTTGGCCAAGTGCATCATTGTCGACGTTCTGCCTCTTTTCCTATGCTTTCAGGGCAATTCCAGTCTACCCCCTGCAATCGTTTTCCTGAAATTCTGCCCCGCTTTCAAGTCCCCTTCGCAGGCTTACTTCAATATATTTTTGGAGGAAAGCTGTCATTTATAACTCTGCAGGTTTGTGAATTACAGTGCCCCTGAGCTCCTTTCTTCAACTCGCTTTCTTGTGAACTGGGCACAAAACCGCAGGATTGCTTCAGGCCCTAATCTGTTTCGGGCAGGGCACGCTGAGCCTTTGGTAAATTCCTCTTCCTGGTGGGAAATGAGCGTTACATTTGCCCGTGCAGACACCTACAGCTAGTCTCTCATTGGTTCTCCCTATTCCTGTTCATCTTGCACAGAAATTGCAAGCTGTGCCAAACAGGAGGTTAAAGGCACTGACTCTCCAAGCAGGGAGACTGTTAGTAAATCATCTGGAATGGTGAACCCGAGGACCAGGATACGAAAACTGAGATGCATTTTAAATCATTTCCCCATAACACGGTGGACCATACTGTGGGTTTCACATGCATGTTTTAGCTGGAGGAAGAATCCCTTGAACCTGAAGAGTTGGGACCCATGGAATAGGTACCATACAGTATGAATTCAAAGGGTGTGCATTTGCTCACCTAAACTCACCAATGCTATCAGCCTGAAGAGTCCAGCCTTATGTCTCAACCAGCTCTGGGTGTAGATGTGGTGAATCCCGGTTGCATCACATGCCCTGAGTGAATTATTTAAGAATTGCTCTCTATTTCACTGTCTTTGTGTTTTGTTTTCGAAATTTATTTTGATAATGGGATTTATCGGATTTTCACTGCTGCCTTTCGGTCGCTGTACACACCCTTGATTCTCTTACGGAGACATATATATCCATGGGTTTTAAGATTCTTCCTAGTCAGGTATATTCCTAGGCGTTGAATATGTGGTGTTGGGTCCATTTCGTTGAGCAAGGAGTAGGTCTTGTCTATTACATATTGGGCTTATGGAAAGTTATCTGTGCTAATTTCAGTCTCTGGTTTTATGCAGCACCCCAAGGCACCTTTCCCCATAAGCAAGCACTAGTTGTTTTTCTAAATTTGAGACCCTTTTCTATTTTGTAATTCAGTTCATGTGTAGTCAAGTTTACATTCCGTGTATTCGTGATATCTTATGATGTTTCTTTTTCTGTGTGACGTAGTTCACGTAGAATCACCGTACCTGCATCCACTCACTATGCCGCTATGGGCCTGATGACACAGATTTCATTGCTGAGTGATATTGCATTGTACGTACGTGCCACAAGTTCTTTATCCATTTTTTGCTTTCTGGGATATTTACCTGATACTGTAGACGAGCTTCTTGTGAACACAGCCGTCTCAAATATTGGGGTGGCTGTCTGTTTTTGATTTTAATTTCCGTAAGCTATAGGACCATAAGTGGAAGTGCCATAGGCTGTGATGCTTTGTTTCTTTCGTGTTTCAGGAAACACCATACACTTCTCCAGGGTGGCTGCTGGCAATTTACATCCTGCCAATCAGCATAACAAGGCTCCCAGTTCTCCATATCCTGTCCTACCTTTCTGGATTTTACACTTTTTTCAGATGGCCCTTTTGCCAGGGGGGCAGTGAGACTTCATTGTAGTGCAGATTTCATTTACAGGCTTGCTTGGTTGGCCAAAAAGGGCGTATGCGTTTTTTCCTGAATATATTCAGGAAAAAACGCATACGCCCTTTTTGGCCAAGTGCATCATTGTCGACGTTCTGCCTCTTTTCCTATGCTTTCAGGGCAATTCCAGTCTACCCCCTGCAATCGTTTTCCTGAAATTCTGCCCCGCTTTCAAGTCCCCTTCGCAGGCTTACTTCAATATATTTTTGGAGGAAAGCTGTCATTTATAACTCTGCAGGTTTGTGAATTACAGTGCCCCTGAGCTCCTCTCTTCAACTCGCTTTCTTGTGAGCTGGGCACAAAACCGCAGGATTGCTTCAGGCCCTAATCTGTTTCCAGCAGGGCACATTGAGCCATTGTTTAATTCCTCTTCCTGGTGGGCAATGAGCGTTACATTTGCCCGTGCAGACACCTACAGCTAGTCTCTCATTGGTTCTCCCTATTCCTGTTCATTTTGCACAGAAATTGCAAGCTGTGCCAAAGAGGAGGTTAAAGGCACTGACTCTCCAAGCGGGGAGAGTGTTAGTAAAGCATCTGGAATGGTGAACCCGAGGACCAGGATACGAAAACTGAGATGCATTTTAAATCATTTCCCAATCACATGGTGGACGATACTCTTGGTTTCCCATGCATGTTTTAGCTGGAGGAAGAATCCCTTGAACCTGGAGAGTTGGGACCCATGGAATGGGTACCATGCAGTATGACTTCAAAGGGTCTGCATTTGCTCACCGAAACTCACCAATGCTATCAGCCTGAAGTGTCCAGCCTTATGTCTCAACCAGCTCTGGGTGTAGATGTGTTAAATCCCGGTTGCATCACATGCCCTGAGTGAATTATTTAAGAATTGCTCTCTATTTCACTGTCTTTATGATTTTTTTTTGAAATTTATTTTGATAATGGGATTTATTGGATTTTCACTGCTGCGTTTATGCCGCTGTACACACGCTTGATTCTCTTACGGAGACATATATATCCATGGGTTTTAAGATTCTTCCTAGTCAGGTATATTCCTAGGCATTGAATATGTGGTGTTGGGTCCATTTCGTTGAGCAAGGAGTAGGTCTTGTCTATTACATATTTGGCTTATGGAAAGTTATCTGTGCTAATTTCAGTCTCTGGTTTTATGAAGCACCCCAACGCACCTTTCCCCATAAGCAAGCACTAGTTGGTTTTCTAAATTTGAGACCCTGTTCTGTTTTGTAATTCAGTTCATGTGTAGTCAAGTTTACATTCCGTGTATTAGTGATATCTTATGATGTTTCTTTTTCTGTGTGACGTAGTTCACGTAGAATCACCGTACCTGCATCCACTCACTATGCCGCTACGGGCCTGATGACACAGATTTCATTGCTGAGTGATATTGCATTGTACGTACGTGCCACAACTTCTTTATCCATATTTTGCTTTCTGGGATATTTACCTGTTACTGTAGACGAGCTTCTTGTGAACACAGCCGTCCCAAATATTGGGGTGGCTGTCTGTTTTTGATTTTAATTTCCGTAAGCTATAGGACCATAAGTGGAAGTGCCATAGACTGTGTTGCTTTGTTTCTTATGTGTTTCAGGAAACACCATACACTTCTCCAGGCTGGCTGCTGGCAATTTACATCCTGCCAATCAGCATAACAAGGCTCCCTGTTCTCCATATCCTGTCCTACCTTTCTGGATTTTACACTTTTTTCAGATGGCCCTCTTGCCCGAGGGGCAGTGAGACTTCATTGTAGTGCAGATTTCCTTTACAGGCTTGCTTGGTTGGCCAAAAAGGGCGTATGCGTTTTTTCCTGAATATATTCAGGAAAAAACGCATATGCCCTTTTTGGCCAAGTGCATCATTGTCGACGTTCTGCCTCTTTTCCTATGCTTTCAGGGCAATTCCAGTCTACCCCCTGCAATCGTTTTCCTGAAATTCTGCCCCGCTTTCAAGTCCCCTTCGCAGGCTTACTTCAATATATTTTTGGAGGATAGCTGTCATTTATAACTCTGCAGGTTTGTGAATTACAGTGCCCCTGAGCTCCTTTCTTCAACTCGCTTTCTTGTGAACTGGGCACAAAACCGCAGGATTGCTTCAGGCCCTAATCTGTTTCGGGCAGGGCATGCTGAGCCTTTGGTAAATTCCTCTTCCTGGTGGGAAATGAGCGTTACATTTGCCCGTGCAGACACCTACAGCTAGTCTCTCATTGGTTCTCCCTATTCCTGTTCATCTTGCACAGAAATTGCAAGCTGTGCCAAACAGGAGGTTAAAGGCACTGACTCTCCAAGCAGGGAGACTGTTAGTAAATCATCTGGAATGGTGAACCCGAGGACCAGGATACGAAAACTGAGATGCATTTTAAATCATTTCCCCATAACACGGTGGACCATACTGTGGGTTTCACATGCATGTTTTAGCTGGAGGAAGAATCCCTTGAACCTGAAGAGTTGGGACCCATGGAATAGGTACCATACAGTATGACTTCAAAGGGTGTGCATTTGCTCACCTAAACTCACCAATGCCATCAGCCTGAAGTGTCCAGCCTTATGTCTCAACCAGCTCTGGGTGTAGATGTGGTCAATCCCGGTTGCATCACATGCCCTGAGTGAATTATTTAAGAATTGCTCTCTATTTCACTGTCTTTGTGTTTTGTTTTCGAAATTTATTTTGATAATGGGATTTATCGGATTTTCACTGCTGCCTTTCGGCCGCTGTACACACCCTTGATTCTCTTTCGGAGACATATATATCCATGGGTTTTAAGAGTCTTCCTAGTCAGGTATATTCCTAGGCGTTGAATATGTGGTGTTGGGTCCATTTCGTTGAGCAAGGAGTAGGTCTTGTCTATTACATATTGGGCTTATGGAAAGTTATCTGTGCTAATTTCAGTCTCTGGTTTTATGCAGCACCCCAAGGCACCTTTCCCCATAAGCAAGCACTAGTTGGTTTTCTAAATTTGAGACCCTTTTCTATTTTGTAATTCAGTTCATGTGTAGTCAAGTTTACATTCCGTGTATTCGTGATATCTTATGATGTTTCTTTTTCTGTGTGACGTAGTTCACGTAGAATCACCGTACCTGCATCCACTCACTATGCCGCTATGGGCCTGATGACACAGATTTCATTGCTGAGTGATATTGCATTGTACGTACGTGCCACAAGTTCTTTATCCATTTTTTGCTTTCTGGGATATTTACCTGATACTGTAGACGAGATTCTTGTGAACACAGCCGTCTCAAATATTGGGGTGGCTGTCTGTTTTTGATTTTAATTTCCGTAAGCTATAGGACCATAAGTGGAAGTGCCATAGGCTGTGTTGCTTTGTTTCTTTCGTGTTTCAGGAAACACCATACACTTCTCCAGGGTGGCTGCTGGCAATTTACATCCTGCCAATCAGCATAACAAGGCTCCCTGTTCTCCATATCCTGTCCTACCTTTCTGGATTTTACACTTTTTTCAGATGGCCCTTTTGCCAGGGGGGCAGTGAGACTTCATTGTAGTGCAGATTTCATTTACAGGCTTGCTTGGTTGGCCAAAAAGGGCGTATGCGTTTTTTCCTGAATATATTCAGGAAAAAACACATACGCCCTTTTTGGCCAAGTGCATCATTGTCGACGTTCTGCCTCTTTTCCTATGCTTTCAGGGCAATTCCAGTCTACCCCCTGCAATCGTTTTCCTGAAATTCTGCCCCGCTTTCAACTCCCCTTCGCAGGCTTACTTCAATATATTTTTGGAGGATAGCTGTCATTTATAACTCTGCAGGTTTGTGAATTACAGTGCCCCTGAGCTCCTTTCTTCAACTCGCTTTCTTGTGAGCGGGGCACAAAACCACAGGATTGCTTCAGGCCCTAATCTGTTTCGGGCAGGGCATGCTGAGCCTTTGGTTAATTCCTCTTCCTGGTGGGAAATGAGCGTTACATTTGCCCGTGCAGACACCTACAGCTAGTCTCTCATTGGTTCTCCCTATTCCTGTTCATTTTGCACAGAAATTGCAAGCTGTGCCAAAGAGGAGGTTAAAGGCACTGACTCTCCAAGCGGGGAGAGTGTTAGTAAAGCATCTGGAATGGTGAACCCGAGGACCAGGATACGAAAACTGAGATGCATTTTAAATCATTTCCCAATCACATGGTGGACGATACTCTTGGTTTCCCATGCATGTTTTAGCTGGAGGAAGAATCCCTTGAACCTGGAGAGTTGGGACCCATGGAATGGGTACCATGCAGTATGACTTCAAAGGGTCTGCATTTGCTCACCAAAACTCACCAATGCTATCAGCCTGAAGTGTCCAGCCTTATGTCTCAACCAGCTCTGGGTGTAGATGTGTTAAATCCCGGTTGCATCACATGCCCTGAGTGAATTATTTAAGAATTGCTCTCTATTTCACTGTCTTTATGATTTTTTTATTGAAATTTATTTTGATAATGGGATTTATCGGATTTTCACTGCTGCGTTTATGCCGCTGTACACACGCTTGATTCTCTTATGGAGACATATATATCCATGGGTTTTAAGATTCTTCCTAGTCAGGTATATTCCTAGGCGTTGAATATGTGGTGTTGGGTCCATTTCGTTGAGCAAGGAGTAGGTCTTGTCTATTACATATTTGGCTTATGGAAAGTTATCTGTGCTAATTTCAGTCTCTGGTTTTATGAAGCACCCCAACGCACCTTTCCCCATAAGCAAGCACTAGTTGGTTTTCTAAATTTGAGACCCTGTTCTGTTTTGTAATTCAGTTCATGTGTAGTCAAGTTTACATTCTGTGTATTAGTGATATCTTATGATGTTTCTTTTTCTGTGTGACGTAGTTCACGTAGAATCACCGTACCTGCATCCACTCACTATGCCGCTACGGGCCTGATGACACAGATTTCATTGCTGAGTGATATTGCATTGTACGTACGTGCCACAACTTCTTTATCCATATTTTGCTTTCTGGGATATTTACCTGTTACTGTAGACGAGCTTCTTGTGAACACAGCCGTCCCAAATATTGGGGTGGCTGTCTGTTTTTGATTTTAATTTCCGTAAGCTATAGGACCATAAGTGGAAGTGCCATAGACTGTGTTGCTTTGTTTCTTATGTGTTTCAGGAAACACCATACACTTCTCCAGGCTGGCTGCTGGCAATTTACATCCTGCCAATCAGCATAACAAGGCTCCCTGTTCTCCATATCCTGTCCTACCTTTCTGGATTTTACACTTTTTTCAGATGGCCCTCTTGCCAGGGGGGCAGTGAGACTTCATTGTAGTGCAGATTTCCTTTACAGGCTTCCTTGGTTGGCCAAAAAGGGCGTATGCATTTTTTCCTGAATATATTCAGGAAAAAACGCATACGCCCTTTTTGGCCAAGTGCATCATTGTCGACGTTCTGCCTCTTTTCCTATGCTTTCAGGGCAATTCCAGTCTACCCCCTGCAATCGTTTTCCTGAAATTCTGCCCCGCTTTCAAGTCCCCTTCGCAGGCTTACTTCAATATATTTTTGGAGGATAGCTGTCATTTATAACTCTGCAGGTTTGTGAATTACAGTGCCCCTGAGCTCCTTTCTTCAACTCGCTTTCTTGTGAACTGGGCACAAAACCGCAGGATTGCTTCAGGCCCTAATCTGTTTCGGGCAGGGCATGCTGAGCCTTTGGTAAATTCCTCTTCCTGGTGGGAAATGAGCGTTACATTTGCCCGTGCAGACACCTACAGCTAGTCTCTCATTGGTTCTCCCTATTCCTGTTCATCTTGCACAGAAATTGCAAGCTGTGCCAAACAGGAGGTTAAAGGCACTGACTCTCCAAGCAGGGAGACTGTTAGTAAATCATCTGGAATGGTGAACCCGAGGACCAGGATACGAAAACTGAGATGCATTTTAAATCATTTCCCCATAACACGGTGTCCCATACAGTGGGTTTCACATGCATGTTTTAGCTGGAGGAAGAATCCCTTGAACCTGAAGAGTTGGGACCCATGGAATAGGTACCATACAGTATGACTTCAAAGGGTGTGCATTTGCTCACCTAAACTCACCAATGCTATCAGCCTGAAGTGTCCAGCCTTATGTCTCAACCAGCTCTGGGTGTAGATGTGGTCAATCCCGGTTGCATCACATGCCCTGAGTGAATTATTTAAGAATTGCTCTCTATTTCACTGTCTTTGTGTTTTGTTTTCGAAATTTATTTTGATAATGGGATTTATCGGATTTTCACTGCTGCCTTTCGGCCGCTGTACACACCCTTGATTCTCTTACGGAGACATATATATCCATGGGTTTTAAGATTCTTCCTAGTCAGGTCTATTCCTAGGCGTTGAATATGTGGTGTTGGGTCCATTTCGTTGAGCAAGGAGTAGGTCTTGTCTATTACATATTGGGCTTATGGAAAGTTATCTGTGCTAATTTCAGTCTCTGGTTTTATGCAGCACCCCAAGGCACCTTTCCCCATAAGCAAGCACTAGTTGGTTTTCTAAATTTGAGACCCTTTTCTATTTTGTAATTCAGTTCATGTGTAGTCAAGTTTACATTCCGTGTATTCGTGATATCTTATGATGTTTCTTTTTCTGTGTGACGTAGTTCACGTAGAATCACCGTACCTGCATCCACTCACTATGCCGCTATGGGCCTGATGACACAGATTTCATTGCTGAGTGATATTGCATTGTACGTACGTGCCACAAGTTCTTTATCCATTTTTTGCTTTCTGGGATATTTACCTGATACTGTAGACGAGCTTCTTGTGAACACAGCCGTCTCAAATATTGGGGTGGCTGTCTGTTTTTGATTTTAATTTCCGTAAGCTATAGGACCATAAGTGGAAGTGCCATAGGCTGTGTTGCTTTGTTTCTTTCGTGTTTCAGGAAACACCATACACTTCTCCAGGGTGGCTGCTGGCAATTTACATCCTGCCAATCAGCATAACAAGGCTCCCTGTTCTCCATATCCTGTCCTACCTTTCTGGATTTTACACTTTTTTCAGATGGCCCTTTTGCCAGGGGGGCAGTGAGACTTCATTGTAGTGCAGATTTCATTTACAGGCTTGCTTGGTTGGCCAAAAAGGGCGTATGCGTTTTTTCCTGAATATATTCAGGAAAAAACGCATACGCCCTTTTTGGCCAAGTGCATCATTGTCGACGTTCTGCCTCTTTTCCTATGCTTTCAGGGCAATTCCAGTCTACCCCCTGCAATCGTTTTCCTGAAATTCTGCCCCGCTTTCAAGTCCCCTTCGCAGGCTTACTTCAATATATTTTTGGAGGAAAGCTGTCATTTATAACTCTGCAGGTTTGTGAATTACAGTGCCCCTGAGCTCCTTTCTTCAACTCGCTTTCTTGTGAGCTGGGCACAAAACCGCAGGATTGCTTCAGGCCCTAATCTGTTTCCAGCAGGGCACACTGAGCCTTTGTTTAATTCCTCTTCCTGGTGGGCAATGAGCGTTACATTTGCCCGTGCAGACACCTACAGCTAGTCTCTCATTGGTTCTCCCTATTCCTGTTCATTTTGCACAGAAATTGCAAGCTGTGCCAAAGAGGAGGTTAAAGGCACTGACTCTCCAAGCGGGGAGAGTGTTAGTAAAGCATCTGGAATGGTGAACCCGAGGACCAGGATACGAAAACTGAGATGCATTTTAAATCATTTCCCAATCACATGGTGGACGATACTCTTGGTTTCCCATGCATGTTTTAGCTGGAGGAAGAATCCCTTGAACCTGGAGAGTTGGGACCCATGGAATGGGTACCATGCAGTATGACTTCAAAGGGTCTGCATTTGCTCACCGAAACTCACCAATGCTATCAGCCTGAAGTGTCCAGCCTTATGTCTCAACCAGCTCTGGGTGTAGATGTGTTAAATCCCGGTTGCATCACATGCGCTGAGTGAATTATTTAAGAATTGCTCTCTATTTCACTGTCTTTATGATTTTTTTTTGAAATTTATTTTGATAATGGGATTTATCGGATTTTCACTGCTGCGTTTATGCCGCTGTACACACGCTTGATTCTCTTACGGAGACATATATATCCATGGGTTTTAAGATTCTTCCTAGTCAGGTATATTCCTAGGCGTTGAATATGTGGTGTTGGGTCCATTTCGTTGAGCAAGGAGTAGGTCTTGTCTATTACATATTTGGCTTATGGAAAGTTATCTGTGCTAATTTCAGTCTCTGGTTTTATGAAGCACCCCAACGCACCTTTCCCCATAAGCAAGCACTAGTTGGTTTTCTAAATTTGAGACCCTGTTCTGTTTTGTAATTCAGTTCATGTGTAGTCAAGTTTACATTCCGTGTATTAGTGATATCTTATGATGTTTCTTTTTCTGTGTGACGTAGTTCACGTAGAATCACCGTACCTGCATCCACTCACTATGCCGCTACGGGCCTGATGACAGATTTCATTGCTGAGTGATATTGCATTGTAAGTACGTGCCACAATTTCTTTATCCATATTTTGCTTTCTGGGATATTTACCTGTTACTGTAGACGAGCTTCTTGTGAACACAGCCGTCCCAAATATTGGGGTGGCTGTCTGTTTTTGATTTTAATTTCCGTAAGCTATAGGACCATAAGTGGAAGTGCCATAGACTGTGTTGCTTTGTTTCTTATGTGTTTCCGGAAACACCATACACTTCTCCAGGCTGGCTGCTGGCAATTTACATCCTGCCAATCAGCATAACAAGGCTCCCTGTTCTCCATATCCTGTCCTACCTTTCTGGATTTTACACTTTTTTCAGATGGCCCTCTTGCCCGGGGGGCAGTGAGACTTCATTGTAGTGCAGATTTCCTTTACAGGCTTGCTTGGTTGGCCAAAAAGGGCGTATGCGTTTTTTCCTGAATATATTCAGGAAAAAACGCATACGCCCTTTTTGGCCAAGTGCATCATTGTCGACGTTCTGCCTCTTTTCCTATGCTTTCAGGGCAATTCCAGTCTACCCCCTGCAATCGTTTTCCTGAAATTCTGCCCCGCTTTCAAGTCCCCTTCGCAGGCTTACTTCAATATATTTTTGGAGGATAGCTGTCATTTATAACTCTGCAGGTTTGTGAATTACAGTGCCCCTGAGCTCCTTTCTTCAACTCGCTTTCTTGTGAACTGGGCACAAAACCGCAGGATTGCTTCAGGCCCTAATCTGTTTCAGGCAGGGCATGCTGAGCCTTTGGTATATTCCTCTTCCTGGTGGGAAATGAGCGTTACATTTGCCCGTGCAGACACCTACAGCTAGTCTCTCATTGGTTCTCCCTATTCCTGTTCATCTTGCACAGAAATTGCAAGCTGTGCCAAACAGGAGGTTAAAGGCACTGACTCTCCAAGCAGGGAGACTGTTAGTAAATCATCTGGAATGGTGAACCCGAGGACCAGGATACGAAAACTGAGATGCATTTTAAATCATTTCCCCATAACACGGTGGACCATACTGTGGGTTTCACATGCATGTTTTAGCTGGAGGAAGAATCCCTTGAACCTGAAGAGTTGGGACCCATGGAATAGGTACCATACAGTATGACTTCAAAGGGTGTGCATTTGCTCACCTCAACTCACCAATGCTATCAGCCTGAAGTGTCCAGCCTTATGTCTCAACCAGCTCTGGGTGTAGATGTGGTCAATCCCGGTTGCATCACATGCCCTGAGTGAATTATTTAAGAATTGCTCTCTATTTCACTGTCTTTGTGTTTTGTTTTCGAAATTTATTTTGATAATGGGATTTATCGGATTTTCACTGCTGCCTTTCGGCCGCTGTACACACCCTTGATTCTCTTACGGAGACATATATATCCATGGGTTTTAAGATTCTTCCTAGTCAGGTATATTCCTAGGCGTTGAATATGTGGTGTTGGGTCCATTTCGTTGAGCAAGGAGTAGGTCTTGTCTATTACATATTGGGCTTATGGAAAGTTATCTGTGCTAATTTCAGTCTCTGGTTTTATGCAGCACCCCAAGGCACCTTTCCCCATAAGCAAGCACTAGTTGGTTTCCTAAATTTGAGACCCTTTTCTATTTTGTAATTCAGTTCATGTGTAGTCAAGTTTACATTCCGTGTATTCGTGATATCTTATGATGTTTCTTTTTCTGTGTGACGTAGTTCACGTAGAATCACCGTACCTGCATCCACTCACTATGCCGCTATGGGCCTGATGACACAGATTTCATTGCTGAGTGATATTGCATTGTACGTACGTGCCACAAGTTCTTTATCCATTTTTTGCTTTCTGGGATATTTACCTGATACTGTAGACGAGCTTCTTGTGAACACAGCCGTCTCAAATATTGGGGTGGCTGTCTGTTTTTGATTTTAATTTCCGTAAGCTATAGGACCATAAGTGGAAGTGCCATAGGCTGTGTTGCTTTGTTTCTTTCGTGTTTCAGGAAACACCATACACTACTCCAGGGTGGCTGCTGGCAATTTACATCCTGCCAATCAGCATAACAAGGCTCCCTGTTCTCCATATCCTGTCCTACCTTTCTGGATTTTACACTTTTTTCAGATGGCCCTTTTGCCAGGGTGGCAGTGAGACTTCATTGTAGTGAAGATTTCATTTACAGGCTTGCTTGGTTGGCCAAAAAGGGCGTATGCGTTTTTTCCTGAATATATTCAGGAAAAAACGCATACGCCCTTTTTGGCCAAGTGCATCATTGTCGACGTTCTGCCTCTTTTCCTATGCTTTCAGGGCAATTCCAGTCTACCCCCTGCAATCGTTTTCCTGAAATTCTGCCCCGCTTTCAAGTCCCCTTCGCAGGCTTACTTCAATATATTTTTGGAGGATAGCTGTCATTTATAACTCTGCAGGTTTGTGAATTACAGTGCCCCTGAGCTCCTTTCTTCAACTCGCTTTCTTGTGAACTGGGCACAAAACCGCAGGATTGCTTCAAGCCCTAATCTGTTTCGGGCAGGGCATGCTGAGCCTTTGGTAAATTCCTCTTCCTGGTGGGAAATGAGCGTTACATTTGCCCGTGCAGACACCTACAGCTAGTCTCTCATTGGTTCTCCCTATTCCTGTTCATCTTGCACAGAAATTGCAAGCTGTGCCAAACAGGAGGTTAAAGGCACTGACTCTCCAAGCAGGGAGACTGTTAGTAAATCATCTGGAATGGTGAACCCGAGGACCAGGATACGAAAACTGAGATGCATTTTAAATCATTTCCCCATAACACGGTGGACCATACTGTGGGTTTCACATGCATGTTTTAGCTGGAGGAAGAATCCCTTGAACCTGAAGAGTTGGGACCCATGGAATAGGTACCATACAGTATGACTTCAAAGGGTGTGCATTTGCTCACCTAAACTCACCAATGCTATCAGCCTGAAGTGTCCAGCCTTATGTCTCAACCAGCTCTGGGTGTAGATGTGGTCAATCCCGGTTGCATCACATGCCCTGAGTGAATTATTTAAGAATTGCTATCTATTTCACTGTCTTTGTGTTTTGTTTTCGAAATTTATTTTGATAATGGGATTTATCGGATTTTCACTGCTGCCTTTCGGCCGCTGTACACACCCTTGATTCTCTTACGGAGACATATATATCCATGGGTTTTAAGATTCTTCCTAGTCAGGTATATTCCTAGGCGTTGAATATGTGGTGTTGGGTCCATTTCGTTGAGCAAGGAGTAGGTCTTGTCTATTACATATTGGGCTTATGGAAAGTTATCTGTGCTAATTTCAGTCTCTGGTTTTATGCAGCACCCCAAGGCACCTTTCCCCATAAGCAAGCACTAGTTGGTTTTCTAAATTTGAGACCCTTTTCTATTTTGTAATTCAGTTCATGTGTAGTCAAGTTTACATTCCGTGTATTCGTGATATCTTATGATGTTTCTTTTTCTGTGTGACGTAGTTCACGTAGAATCACCGTACCTGCATCCACTCACTATGCCGCTACGGGCCTGATGACACAGATTTCATTGCTGAGTGATATTGCATTGTACGTACGTGCCACAAGTTCTTTATCCATTTTTTGCTTTCTGGGATATTTACCTGATACTGTAGACGAGCTTCTTGTGAACACAGCCGTCTCAAATATTGGGGTGGCTGTCTGTTTTTGATTTTAATTTCCGTAAGCTATAGGACCATAAGTGGAAGTGCCATAGGCTGTGTTGCTTTGTTTCTTTCGTGTTTCAGGAAACACCATACACTTCTCCAGAGTGGCTGCTGGCAATTTACATCCTGCCAATCAGCATAACAAGGCTCCCTGTTCTCCATATCCTGTCCTACCTTTCTGGATTTTACACTTTTTTCAGATGGCCCTTTTGCCCGGGGGGCAGTGAGACTTCATTGTAGTGCAGATTTCATTTACAGGCTTGCTTGGTTGGCCAAAAAGGGCGTATGCGTTTTTTCCTGAATATATTCAGGAAAAAACGCATACGCCCTTTTTGGCCAAGTGCATCATTGTCGACGTTCTGCCTCTTTTCCTATGCTTTCAGGGCAATTCCAGTCTACCCCCTGCAATCGTTTTCCTGAAATTCTGCCCCGCTTTCAAGTCCCCTTCGCAGGCTTACTTCAATATATTTTTGGAGGAAAGCTGTCATTTATAACTCTGCAGGTTTGTGAATTACAGTGCCCCTGAGCTCCTTTCTTCAACTCGCTTTCTTGTGAGCTGGGCACAAAACCGCAGGATTGCTTCAGGCCCTAATCTGTTTCCAGCAGGGCACACTGAGCCTTTGTTTAATTCCTCTTCCTGGTGGGCAATGAGCGTTACATTTGCCCGTGCAGACACCTACAGCTAGTCTCTCATTGGTTCTCCCTATTCCTGTTCATTTTGCACAGAAATTGCAAGCTGTGCCAAAGAGGAGGTTAAAGGCACTGACTCTCCAAGCGGGGAGAGTGTTAGTAAAGCATCTGGAATGGTGAACCCGAGGACCAGGATACGAAAACTGAGATGCATTTTAAATCATTTCCCAATCACATGGTGGACGATACTCTTGGTTTCCCATGCATGTTTTAGCTGGAGGAAGAATCCCTTGAACCTGGAGAGTTGGGACCCATGGAATGGGTACCATGCAGTATGACTTCAAAGGGTGTGCATTTGCTCACCTCAACTCACCAATGCTATCAGCCTGAAGTGTCCAGCCTTATGTCTCAACCAGCTCTGGGTGTAGATGTGTTAAATCCCGGTTGCATCACATGCCCTGAGTGAATTATTTAAGAATTGCTCTCTATTTCACTGTCTTTGTGTTTTGTTTTCGAAATTTATTTTGATAATGGGATTTATCGGATTTTCACTGCTGCCTTTTGGCCGCTGTACACACCCTTGATTCTCTTACGGAGACATATATATCCATGGGTTTTAAGATTCTTCCTAGTCAGGTATATTCCTAGGCGTTGAATATGTGGTGTTGGGTCCATTTCGTTGAGCAAGGAGTAGGTCTTGTCTATTACATATTGGGCTTATGGAAAGTTATCTGTGCTAATTTCAGTCTCTGGTTTTATGCAGCACCCCAAGGCACCTTTCCCCATAAGCAAGCACTAGTTGGTTTTCTAAATTTGAGACCCTTTTCTATTTTGTAATTCAGTTCATGTGTAGTCAAGTTTACATTCCGTGTATTCGTGATATCTTATGATGTTTCTTTTTCTGTGTGACGTAGTTCACGTAGAATCACCGTACCTGCATCCACTCACTATGCCGCTACGGGCCTGATGACACAGATTTCATTGCTGAGTGATATTGCATTGTACGTACGTGCCACAAGTTCTTTATCCATTTTTTGCTTTCTGGGATATTTACCTGATACTGTAGACGAGCTTCTTGTGAACACAGCCGTCTCAAATATTGGGGTGGCTGTCTGTTTTTGATTTTAATTTCCGTAAGCTATAGGACCATAAGTGGAAGTGCCATAGGCTGTGTTGCTTTGTTTCTTTCGTGTTTCAGGAAACACCATACACTTCTCCAGGGTGGCTGCTGGCAATTTACATCCTGCCAATCAGCATAACAAGGCTCCCTGTTCTCCATATCCTGTCCTACCTTTCTGGATTTTACACTTTTTTCAGATGGCCCTTTTGCCAGGGGGGCAGTGAGACTTCATTGTAGTGCAGATTTCATTTACAGGCTTGCTTGGTTGGCCAAAAAGGGCGTATGCGTTTTTTCCTGAATATATTCAGGAAAAAACGCATACGCCCTTTTTGGCCAAGTGCATCATTGTCGACGTTCTGCCTCTTTTCCTATGCTTTCAGGGCAATTCCAGTCTACCCCCTGCAATCGTTTTCCTGAAATTCTGCCCCGCTTTCAAGTCCCCTTCGCAGGCTTACTTCAATATATTTTTGGAGGAAAGCTGTCATTTATAACTCTGCAGGTTTGTGAATTACAGTGCCCCTGAGCTCCTTTCTTCAACTCGCTTTCTTGTGAGCTGGGCACAAAACCGCAGGATTGCTTCAGGCCCTAATCTGTTTCCGGCAGTGCACGCTGAGCCTTTGGTTAATTCCTCTTCCTGGTGGGAAATGAGCGTTACATTTGCCCGTGCAGACACCTACAGCTAGTCTCTCATTGGTTCTCCCTATTCCTGTTCATTTTGCACAGAAATTGCAAGCTGTGCCAAAGAGGAGGTTAAAGGCACTGACTCTCCAAGCGGGGAGAGTGTTAGTAAAGCATCTGGAATGGTGAACCCGAGGACCAGGATACGAAAACTGAGATGCATTTTAAATCATTTCCCAATCACATGGTGGACGATACTCTTGGTTTCCCATGCATGTTTTAGCTGGAGGAAGAATCCCTTGAACCTGGAGAGTTGGGACCCATGGAATGGGTACCATGCAGTATTACTTCAAAGGGTCTGCATTTGCTCACCGAAACTCACCAATGCTATCAGCCTGAAGTGTCCAGCCTTATGTCTCAACCAGCTCTGGGTGTAGATGTGTTAAATCCCGGTTGCATCACATGCGCTGAGTGAATTATTTAAGAATTGCTCTCTATTTCACTGTCTTTATGATTTTTTTTTGAAATTTATTTTGATAATGGGATTTATCGGATTTTCACTGCTGCGTTTATGCCGCTGTACACACGCTTGATTCTCTTACGGAGACATATATATCCATGGGTTTTAAGATTCTTCCTAGTCAGGTATATTCCTAGGCGTTGAATATGTGGTGTTGGGTCCATTTCGTTGAGCAAGGAGTAGGTCTTGTCTATTACATATTTGGCTTATGGAAAGTTATCTGTGCTAATTTCAGTCTCTGGTTTTATGAAGCACCCCAACGCACCTTTCCCCATAAGCAAGCACTAGTTGGTTTTCTAAATTTGAGACCCTGTTCTGTTTTGTAATTCAGTTCATGTGTAGTCAAGTTTACATTCCGTGTATTAGTGATATCTTATGATGTTTCTTTTTCTGTGTGACGTAGTTCACATAGAATCACCGTACCTGCATCCACTCACTATGCCGCTACGGGCCTGATGACACAGATTTCATTGCTGAGTGATATTGCATTGTACGTACGTGCCACAATTTCTTTATCCATATTTTGCTTTCTGGGATATTTACCTGTTACTGTAGACGAGCTTCTTGTGAACACAGCCGTCCCAAATATTGGGGTGGCTGTCTGTTTTTGATTTTAATTTCCGTAAGCTATAGGACCATAAGTGGAAGTGCCATAGGCTGTGTTGCTTTGTTTCTTTCGTGTTTCAGGAAACACCATACACTTCTCCAGAGTGGCTGCTGGCAATTTACATCCTGCCAATCAGCATAACAAGGCTCCCTGTTCTCCATATCCTGTCCTACCTTTCTGGATTTTACACTTTTTTCAGATGGCCCTTTTGCCCGGGGGGCAGTGAGACTTCATTGTAGTGCAGATTTCATTTACAGGCTTGCTTGGTTGGCCAAAAAGGGCGTATGCGTTTTTTCCTGAATATATTCAGGAAAAAACGCATACGCCCTTTTTGGCCAAGTGCATCATTGTCGACGTTCTGCCTCTTTTCCTATGCTTTCAGGGCAATTCCAGTCTACCCCCTGCAATCGTTTTCCTGAAATTCTGCCCCGCTTTCAAGTCCCCTTCGCAGGCTTACTTCAATATATTTTTGGAGGAAAGCTGTCATTTATAACTCTGCAGGTTTGTGAATTACAGTGCCCCTGAGCTCCTTTCTTCAACTCGCTTTCTTGTGAGCTGGGCACAAAACCGCAGGATTGCTTCAGGCCCTAATCTGTTTCCAGCAGGGCACACTGAGCCTTTGTTTAATTCCTCTTCCTGGTGGGCAATGAGCGTTACATTTGCCCGTGCAGACACCTACAGCTAGTCTCTCATTGGTTCTCCCTATTCCTGTTCATTTTGCACAGAAATTGCAAGCTGTGCCAAAGAGGAGGTTAAAGGCACTGACTCTCCAAGCGGGGAGAGTGTTAGTAAAGCATCTGGAATGGTGAACCCGAGGACCAGGATACGAAAACTGAGATGCATTTTAAATCATTTCCCAATCACATGGTGGACGATACTCTTGGTTTCCCATGCATGTTTTAGCTGGAGGAAGAATCCCTTGAACCTGGAGAGTTGGGACCCATGGAATGGGTACCATGCAGTATGACTTCAAAGGGTGTGCATTTGCTCACCTAAACTCACCAATGCTATCAGCCTGAAGTGTCCAGCCTTATGTCTCAACCAGCTCTGGGTGTAGATGTGTTAAATCCCGGTTGCATCACATGCCCTGAGTGAATTATTTAAGAATTGCTCTCTATTTCACTGTCTTTGTGTTTTGTTTTCGAAATTTATTTTGATAATGGGATTTATCGGATTTTCACTGCTGCCTTTCGGCCGCTGTACACACCCTTGATTCTCTTACGGAGACATATATATCCATGGGTTTTAAGATTCTTCCTAGTCAGGTATATTCCTAGGCGTTGAATATGTGGTGTTGGGTCCATTTCGTTGAGCAAGGAGTAGGTCTTGTCTATTACATATTGGGCTTATGGAAAGTTATCTGTGCTAATTTCAGTCTCTGGTTTTATGCAGCACCCCAAGGCACCTTTCCCCATAAGCAAGCACTAGTTGGTTTTCTAAATTTGAGACCCTTTTCTATTTTGTAATTCAGTTCATGTGTAGTCAAGTTTACATTCCGTGTATTCGTGATATCTTATGATGTTTCTTTTTCTGTGTGACGTAGTTCACGTAGAATCACCGTACCTGCATCCACTCACTATGCCGCTACGGGCCTGATGACACAGATTTCATTGCTGAGTGATATTGCATTGTACGTACGTGCCACAAGTTCTTTATCCATTTTTTGCTTTCTGGGATATTTACCTGATACTGTAGACGAGCTTCTTGTGAACACAGCCGTCTCAAATATTGGGGTGGCTGTCTGTTTTTGATTTTAATTTCCGTAAGCTATAGGACCATAAGTGGAAGTGCCATAGGCTGTGTTGCTTTGTTTCTTTCGTGTTTCAGGAAACACCATACACTTCTCCAGGGTGGCTGCTGGCAATTTACATCCTGCCAATCAGCATAACAAGGCTCCCTGTTCTCCATATCCTGTCCTACCTTTCTGGATTTTACACTTTTTTCAGATGGCCCTTTTGCCAGGGGGGCAGTGAGACTTCATTGTAGTGCAGATTTCATTTACAGGCTTGCTTGGTTGGCCAAAAAGGGCGTATGCGTTTTTTCCTGAATATATTCAGGAAAAAACGCATACGCCCTTTTTGGCCAAGTGCATCATTGTCGACGTTCTGCCTCTTTTCCTATGCTTTCAGGGCAATTCCAGTCTACCCCCTGCAATCGTTTTCCTGAAATTCTGCCCCGCTTTCAAGTCCCCTTCGCAGGCTTACTTCAATATATTTTTGGAGGAAAGCTGTCATTTATAACTCTGCAGGTTTGTGAATTACAGTGCCCCTGAGCTCCTTTCTTCAACTCGCTTTCTTGTGAGCTGGGCACAAAACCGCAGGATTGCTTCAGGCCCTAATCTGTTTCCGGCAGTGCACGCTGAGCCTTTGGTTAATTCCTCTTCCTGGTGGGAAATGAGCGTTACATTTGCCCGTGCAGACACCTACAGCTAGTCTCTCATTGGTTCTCCCTATTCCTGTTCATTTTGCACAGAAATTGCAAGCTGTGCCAAAGAGGAGGTTAAAGGCACTGACTCTCCAAGCGGGGAGAGTGTTAGTAAAGCATCTGGAATGGTGAACCCGAGGACCAGGATACGAAAACTGAGATGCATTTTAAATCATTTCCCAATCACATGGTGGACGATACTCTTGGTTTCCCATGCATGTTTTAGCTGGAGGAAGAATCCCTTGAACCTGGAGAGTTGGGACCCATGGAATGGGTACCATGCAGTATGACTTCAAAGGGTCTGCATTTGCTCACCGAAACTCACCAATGCTATCAGCCTGAAGTGTCCAGCCTTATGTCTCAACCAGCTCTGGGTGTAGATGTGTTAAATCCCGGTTGCATCACATGCGCTGAGTGAATTATTTAAGAATTGCTCTCTATTTCACTGTCTTTATGATTTTTTTTTGAAATTTATTTTGATAATGGGATTTATCGGATTTTCACTGCTGCGTTTATGCCGCTGTACACACGCTTGATTCTCTTACGGAGACATATATATCCATGGGTTTTAAGATTCTTCCTAGTCAGGTATATTCCTAGGCGTTGAATATGTGGTGTTGGGTCCATTTCGTTGAGCAAGGAGTAGGTCTTGTCTATTACATATTTGGCTTATGGAAAGTTATCTGTGCTAATTTCAGTCTCTGGTTTTATGAAGCACCCCAACGCACCTTTCCCCATAAGCAAGCACTAGTTGGTTTTCTAAATTTGAGACCCTGTTCTGTTTTGTAATTCAGTTCATGTGTAGTCAAGTTTACATTCCGTGTATTAGTGATATCTTATGATGTTTCTTTTTCTGTGTGACATAGTTCACATAGAATCACCGTACCTGCATCCACTCACTATGCCGCTACGGGCCTGATGACACAGATTTCATTGCTGAGTGATATTGCATTGTACGTACGTGCCACAATTTCTTTATCCATATTTTGCTTTCTGGGATATTTACCTGTTACTGTAGACGAGCTTCTTGTGAACACAGCCGTCCCAAATATTGGGGTGGCTGTCTGTTTTTGATTTTAATTTCCGTAAGCTATAGGACCATAAGTGGAAGTGCCATAGGCTGTGTTGCTTTGTTTCTTTCGTGTTTCAGGAAACACCATACACTTCTCCAGAGTGGCTGCTGGCAATTTACATCCTGCCAATCAGCATAACAAGGCTCCCTGTTCTCCATATCCTGTCCTACCTTTCTGGATTTTACACTTTTTTCAGATGGCCCTTTTGCCCGGGGGGCAGTGAGACTTCATTGTAGTGCAGATTTCATTTACAGGCTTGCTTGGTTGGCCAAAAAGGGCGTATGCGTTTTTTCCTGAATATATTCAGGAAAAAACGCATACGCCCTTTTTGGCCAAGTGCATCATTGTCGACGTTCTGCCTCTTTTCCTATGCTTTCAGGGCAATTCCAGTCTACACCCTGCAATCGTTTTCCTGAAATTCTGCCCCGCTTTCAAGTCCCCTTCGCAGGCTTACTTCAATATATTTTTGGAGGAAAGCTGTCATTTATAACTCTGCAGGTTTGTGAATTACAGTGCCCCTGAGCTCCTTTCTTCAACTCGCTTTCTTGTGAGCTGGGCACAAAACCGCAGGATTGCTTCAGGCCCTAATCTGTTTCCAGCAGGGCACACTGAGCCTTTGTTTAATTCCTCTTCCTGGTGGGCAATGAGCGTTACATTTGCCCGTGCAGACACCTACAGCTAGTCTCTCATTGGTTCTCCCTATTCCTGTTCATTTTGCACAGAAATTGCAAGCTGTGCCAAAGAGGAGGTTAAAGGCACTGACTCTCCAAGCGGGGAGAGTGTTAGTAAAGCATCTGGTATGGTGAACCCGAGGACCAGGATACGAAAACTGAGATGCATTTTAAATCATTTCCCAATCACATGGTGGACGATACTCTTGGTTTCCCATGCATGTTTTAGCTGGAGGAAGAATCCCTTGAACCTGGAGAGTTGGGACCCATGGAATGGGTACCATGCAGTATGACTTCAAAGGGTGTGCATTTGCTCACCTAAACTCACCAATGCTATCAGCCTGAAGTGTCCAGCCTTATGTCTCAACCAGCTCTGGGTGTAGATGTGTTAAATCCCGGTTGCATCACATGCCCTGAGTGAATTATTTAAGAATTGCTCTCTATTTCACTGTCTTTGTGTTTTGTTTTCGAAATTTATTTTGATAATGGGATTTATCGGATTTTCACTGCTGCCTTTCGGCCGCTGTACACACCCTTGATTCTCTTACGGAGACATATATATCCATGGGTTTTAAGATTCTTCCTAGTCAGGTATATTCCTAGGCGTTGAATATGTGGTGTTGGGTCCATTTCGTTGAGCAAGGAGTAGGTCTTGTCTATTACATATTGGGCTTATGGAAAGTTATCTGTGCTAATTTCAGTCTCTGGTTTTATGCAGCACCCCAAGGCACCTTTCCCCATAAGCAAGCACTAGTTGGTTTTCTAAATTTGAGACCCTTTTCTATTTTGTAATTCAGTTCATGTGTAGTCAAGTTTACATTCCGTGTATTCGTGATATCTTATGATGTTTCTTTTTCTGTGTGACGTAGTTCACGTAGAATCACCGTACCTGCATCCACTCACTATGCCGCTACGGGCCTGATGACACAGATTTCATTGCTGAGTGATATTGCATTGTACGTACGTGCCACAAGTTCTTTATCCATTTTTTGCTTTCTGGGATATTTACCTGATACTGTAGACGAGCTTCTTGTGAACACAGCCGTCTCAAATATTGGGGTGGCTGTCTGTTTTTGATTTTAATTTCCGTAAGCTATAGGACCATAAGTGGAAGTGCCATAGGCTGTGTTGCTTTGTTTCTTTCGTGTTTCAGGAAACACCATACACTTCTCCAGGGTGGCTGCTGGCAATTTACATCCTGCCAATCAGCATAACAAGGCTCCCTGTTCTCCATATCCTGTCCTACCTTTCTGGATTTTACACTTTTTTCAGATGGCCCTTTTGCCAGGGGGGCAGTGAGACTTCATTGTAGTGCAGATTTCATTTACAGGCTTGCTTGGTTGGCCAAAAAGGGCGTATGCGTTTTTTCCTGAATATATTCAGGAAAAAACGCATACGCCCTTTTTGGCCAAGTGCATCATTGTCGACGTTCTGCCTCTTTTCCTATGCTTTCAGGGCAATTCCAGTCTACCCCCTGCAATCGTTTTCCTGAAATTCTGCCCCGCTTTCAAGTCCCCTTCGCAGGCTTACTTCAATATATTTTTGGAGGAAAGCTGTCATTTATAACTCTGCAGGTTTGTGAATTACAGTGCCCCTGAGCTCCTTTCTTCAACTCGCTTTCTTGTGAGCTGGGCACAAAACCGCAGGATTGCTTCAGGCCCTAATCTGTTTCCGGCAGTGCACGCTGAGCCTTTGGTTAATTCCTCTTCCTGGTGGGAAATGAGCGTTACATTTGCCCGTGCAGACACCTACAGCTAGTCTCTCATTGGTTCTCCCTATTCCTGTTCATTTTGCACAGAAATTGCAAGCTGTGCCAAAGAGGAGGTTAAAGGCACTGACTCTCCAAGCGGGGAGAGTGTTAGTAAAGCATCTGGAATGGTGAACCCGAGGACCAGGATACGAAAACTGAGATGCATTTTAAATCATTTCCCAATCACATGGTGGACGATACTCTTGGTTTCCCATGCATGTTTTAGCTGGAGGAAGAATCCCTTGAACCTGGAGAGTTGGGACCCATGGAATGGGTACCATGCAGTATTACTTCAAAGGGTCTGCATTTGCTCACCGAAACTCACCAATGCTATCAGCCTGAAGTGTCCAGCCTTATGTCTCAACCAGCTCTGGGTGTAGATGTGTTAAATCCCGGTTTCATCACATGCGCTGAGTGAATTATTTAAGAATTGCTCTCTATTTCACTGTCTTTATGATTTTTTTTTGAAATTTATTTTGATAATGGGATTTATCGGATTTTCACTGCTGCGTTTATGCCGCTGTACACACGCTTGATTCTCTTACGGAGACATATATATCCATGGGTTTTAAGATTCTTCCTAGTCAGGTATATTCCTAGGCGTTGAATATGTGGTGTTGGGTCCATTTCGTTGAGCAAGGAGTAGGTCTTGTCTATTACATATTTGGCTTATGGAAAGTTATCTGTGCTAATTTCAGTCTCTGGTTTTATGAAGCACCCCAACGCACCTTTCCCCATAAGCAAGCACTAGTTGGTTTTCTAAATTTGAGACCCTGTTCTGTTTTGTAATTCAGTTCATGTGTAGTCAAGTTTACATTCCGTGTATTAGTGATATCTTATGATGTTTCTTTTTCTGTGTGACATAGTTCACATAGAATCACCGTACCTGCATCCACTCACTATGCCGCTACGGGCCTGATGACACAGATTTCATTGCTGAGTGATATTGCATTGTACGTACGTGCCACAATTTCTTTATCCATATTTTGCTTTCTGGGATATTTACCTGTTACTGTAGACGAGCTTCTTGTGAACACAGCCGTCCCAAATATTGGGGTGGCTGTCTGTTTTTGATTTTAATTTCCGTAAGCTATAGGACCATAAGTGGAAGTGCCATAGACTGTGTTGCTTTGTTTCTTATGTGTTTCAGGAAACACCATACACTTCTCCAGGCTGGCTGCTGGCAATTTACATCCTGCCAATCAGCATAACAAGGCTCCCTGTTCTCCATATCCTGTCCTACCTTTCTGTATTTTACACTTTTTTCAGATGGCCCTCTTGCCCGGGGGGCAGTGAGACTTAATTGTAGTGCAGATTTCCTTTACAGGCTTGCTTGGTTGGCCAAAAAGGGCGTATGCGTTTTTTCCTGAATATATTCAGGAAAAAACGCATACGCCCTTTTTGGCCAAGTGCATCATTGTCGACGTTCTGCCTCTTTTCCTATGGTTTCAGGGCAATTCCAGTCTACCCCCTGCAATCGTTTTCCTGAAATTCTGCCCCGCTTTCAAGTCCCCTTCGCAGGCTTACTTCAATATATTTTTGGAGGATAGCTGTCATTTATAACTCTGCAGGTTTGTGAATTACAGTGCCCCTGAGCTCCTTTCTTCAACTCGCTTTCTTGTGAACTGGGCACAAAACCGCAGGATTGCTTCAGGCCCTAATCTGTTTCGGGCAGGGCATGCTGAGCCTTTGGTAAATTCCTCTTCCTGGTGGGAAATGAGCGTTACATTTGCCCGTGCAGACACCTACAGCTAGTCTCTCATTGGTTCTCCCTATTCCTGTTCATTTTGCACAGAAATTGCAAGCTGTGCCAAAGAGGAGGTTAAAGGCGCTGACTCTCCAAGCGGGGAGAGTGTTAGTAAAGCATCTGGAATGGTGAACCCGAGGACCAGGATACGAAAACTGAGATGCATTTTAAATCATTTCCCAATCACATGGTGGACGATACTCTTGGTTTCCCATGCATGTTTTAGCTGGAGGAAGAATCCCTTGAACCTGGAGAGTTGGGACCCATGGAATGGGTACCATGCAGTATGACTTCAAAGGGTCTGCATTTGCTCACCGAAACTCACCAATGCTATCAGCCTGAAGTGTCCAGCCTTATGTCTCAACCAGCTCTGGGTGTAGATGTGTTAAATCCCGGTTGCATCACATGCCCTGAGTGAATTATTTAAGAATTGCTCTCTATTTCACTGTCTTTATGATTTTTTTTTGAAATTTATTTTGATAATGGGATTTATCGGATTTTCACTGCTGCGTTTATGCCGCTGTACACACGCTTGATTCTCTTACGGAGACATATATATCCATGGGTTTTAAGATTCTTCCTAGTCAGGTATATTCCTAGGCGTTGAATATGTGGTGTTGGGTCCATTTCGTTGAGCAAGGAGTAGGTCTTTTCTATTACATATTGGGCTTATGGAAAGTTATCTGTGCTAATTTCAGTCTCTGGTTTTATGCAGCACCCCAAGGCACCTTTCCCCATAAGCAAGCACTAGTTGGTTTTCTAAATTTGAGACCCTTTTCTATTTTGTAATTCAGTTCATGTGTAGTCAAGTTTACATTCCGTGTATTCATGATATCTTATGATGTTTCTTTTTCTGTGTGACGTAGTTCACGTAGAATCACCGTACCTGCATCCACTCACTATGCCGCTATGGGCCTGATGACACAGATTTCATTGCTGAGTGATATTGCATTGTACGTACGTGCCACAAGTTCTTTACCCATTTTTTGCTTTCTGGGATATTTACCTGATACTGTAGACGAGCTTCTTGTGAACACAGCCGTCTCAAATATTGGGGTGGCTGTCTGTTTTTGATTTTAATTTCCGTAAGCTATAGGACCATAAGTGGAAGTGCCATAGGCTGTGTTGCTTTGTTTCTTTCGTGTTTCAGGAAACACCATACACTTCTCCAGGGTGGCTGCTGGCAATTTACATCCTGCCAATCAGCATAACAAGGCTCCCTGTTCTCCATATCCTGTCCTACCTTTCTGGATTTTACACTTTTTTCAGATGGCCCTTTTGCCAGGGGGGCAGTGAGACTTCATTGTAGTGCAGATTTCATTTACAGGCTTGCTTGGTTGGCCAAAAAGGGCGTATGCGTTTTTTCCTGAATATATTCAGGAAAAAACGCATACGCCCTTTTTGGCCAAGTGCATCATTGTCGACGTTCTGCCTCTTTTCCTATGCTTTCAGGGCAATTCCAGTCTACCCCCTGCAATCGTTTTCCTGAAATTCTGCCCCGCTTTCAAGTCCCCTTCGCAGGCTTACTTCAATATATTTTTGGAGGAAAGCTGTCATTTATAACTCTGCAGGTTTGTGAATTACAGTGCCCCTGAGCTCCTTTCTTCAACTCGCTTTCTTGTGAGCTGGGCACAAAACCGCAGGATTGCTTCAGGCCCTAATCTGTTTCCGGCAGGGCACGCTGAGCCTTTGGTTAATTCCTCTTCCTGGTGGGAAATGAGCGTTACATTTGCCCGTGCAGACACCTACAGCTAGTCTCTCATTGGTTCTCCCTATTCCTGTTCATTTTGCACAGAAATTGCAAGCTGTGCCAAAGAGGAGGTTAAAGGCACTGACTCTCCAAGCGGGGAGAGTGTTAGTAAAGCATCTGGAATGGTGAACCCGAGGACCAGGATACGAAAACTGAGATGCATTTTAAATCATTTCCCAATCACATGGTGGACGATACTCTTGGTTTCCCATGCATGTTTTAGCTGGAGGAAGAATCCCTTGAACCTGGAGAGTTGGGACCCATGGAATGGGTACCATGCAGTATGACTTCAAAGGGTCTGCATTTGCTCACCGAAACTCACCAATGCTATCAGCCTGAAGTGTCCAGCCTTATGTCTCAACCAGCTCTGGGTGTAGATGTGTTAAATCCCGGTTGCATCACATGCGCTGAGTGAATTATTTAAGAATTGCTCTCTATTTCACTGTCTTTATGATTTTTTTTTGAAATTTATTTTGATAATGGGATTTATCGGATTTTCACTGCTGCGTTTATGCCGCTGTACACACGCTTGATTCTCTTACGGAGACATATATATCCATGGGTTTTAAGATTCTTCCTAGTCAGGTATATTCCTAGGCGTTGAATATGTGGTGTTGGGTCCATTTCGTTGAGCAAGGAGTAGGTCTTGTCTATTACATATTTGGCTTATGGAAAGTTATCTGTGCTAATTTCAGTCTCTGGTTTTATGAAGCACCCCAACGCACCTATCCCCATAAGCAAGCACTAGTTGGTTTTCTAAATTTGAGACCCTGTTCTGTTTTGTAATTCAGTTCATGTGTAGTCAAGTTTACATTCCGTGTATTAGTGATATCTTATGATGTTTCTTTTTCTGTGTGACGTAGTTCACATAGAATCACCGTACCTGCATCCACTCACTATGCCGCTACGGGCCTGATGACACAGATTTCATTGCTGAGTGATATTGCATTGTACGTACGTGCCACAACTTCTTTATCCATATTTTGCTTTCTGGGATATTTACCTGTTACTGTAGACGAGCTTCTTGTGAACACAGCCGTCCCAAATATTGGGGTGGCTGTCTGTTTTTGATTTTAATTTCCGTAAGCTATAGGACCATAAGTGGAAGTGCCATAGACTGTGTTGCTTTGTTTCTTACGTGTTTCAGGAAACACCATACACTTCTCCAGGCTGGCTGCTGGCAATTTACATCCTGCCAATCAGCATAACAAGGCTCCCTGTTCTCCATATCCTGTCCTACCTTTCTGGATTTTACACTTTTTTCAGATGGCCCTCTTGCCCGGGGGGCAGTGAGACTTCATTGTAGTGCAGATTTCCTTTACAGGCTTGCTTGGTTGGCCAAAAAGGGCGTATGCGTTTTTTCCTGAATATATTCAGGAAAAAACGCATACGCCCTTTTTGGCCAAGTGCATCATTGTCGACGTTCTGCCTCTTTTCCTATGCTTTCAGGGCAATTCCAGTCTACCCCCTGCAATCGTTTTCCTGAAATTCTGCCCCGCTTTCAAGTCCCCTTCGCAGGCTTACTTCAATATATTTTTGGAGGATAGCTGTCATTTATAACTCTGCAGGTTTGTGAATTACAGTGCCCCTGAGCTCCTTTCTTCAACTCGCTTTCTTGTGAACTGGGCACAAAACCGCAGGATTGCTTCAGGCCCTAATCTGTTTCGGGCAGGGCATGCTGAGCCTTTGGTAAATTCCTCTTCCTGGTGGGAAATGAGCGTTACATTTGCCCGTGCAGACACCTACAGCTAGTCTCTCATTGGTTCTCCCTATTCCTGTTCATCTTGCACAGAAATTGCAAGCTGTGCCAAACAGGAGGTTAAAGGCACTGACTCTCCAAGCAGGGAGACTGTTAGTAAATCATCTGGAATGGTGAACCCGAGGACCAGGATACGAAAACTGAGATGCATTTTAAATCATTTCCCCATAACACGGTGGACCATACTGTGGGTTTCACATGCATGTTTTAGCTGGAGGAAGAATCCCTTGAACCTGAAGAGTTGGGACCCATGGAATAGGTACCATACAGTATGACTTCAAAGGGTGTGCATTTGCTCACCTAAACTCACCAATGCTATCAGCCTGAAGTGTCCAGCCTTATGTCTCAACCAGCTCTGGGTGTAGATGTGGTCAATCCCGGTTGCATCACATGCCCTGAATGAATTATTTAAGAATTGCTCTCTATTTCACTGTCTTTGTGTTTTGTTTTCGAAATTTATTTTGATAATGGGATTTATCGGATTTTCACTGCTGCCTTTCGGCCGCTGTACACACCCTTGATTCTCTTACGGAGACATATATATCCATGGGTTTTAAGATTCTTCCTAGTCAGGTATATTCCTAGGCGTTGAATATGTGGTGTTGGGTCCATTTCGTTGAGCAAGGAGTAGGTCTTGTCTATTACATATTGGGCTTATGGAAAGTTATCTGTGCTAATTTCAGTCTCTGGTTTTATGCAGCACCCCAAGGCACCTTTCCCCATAAGCAAGCACTAGTTGGTTTTCTAAATTTGAGACCCTTTTCTATTTTGTAATTCAGTTCATGTGTAGTCAAGTTTACATTCCGTGTGTTCGTGATATCTTATGATGTTTCTTTTTCTGTGTGACGTAGTTCACGTAGAATCACCGTACCTGCATCCACTCACTATGCCGCTATGGGCCTGATGACACAGATTTCATTGCTGAGTGATATTGCATTGTACGTACGTGCCACAAGTTCTTTATCCATTTTTTGCTTTCTGGGATATTTACCTGATACTGTAGACGAGCTTCTTGTGAACACAGCCGTCTCAAATATTGGGGTGGCTGTCTGTTTTTGATTTTAATTTCCGTAAGTTATAGGACCATAAGTGGAAGTGCCATAGACTGTGTTGCTTTGTTTCTTATGTGTTTCAGGAAACACCATACACTTCTCCAGGCTGGCTGCTGGCAATTTTCATCCTGCCAATCAGCATAACAAGGCTCCCTGTTCTCCATATCCTGTCCTACCTTTCTGGATTTTACACTTTTTTCAGATGGCCCTTTTGCCAGGGGGGCAGTGAGACTTCATTGTAGTGCAGATTTCATTTACAGGCTTGCTTGGTTGGCCAAAAAGGGCGTATGCGTTTTTTCCTGAATATATTCAGGAAAAAACGCATACGCCCTTTTTGGCCAAGTGCATCATTGTCGACGTTCTGCCTCTTTTCCTATGCTTTCAGGGCAATTCCAGTCTACCCCCTGCAATCGTTTTCCTGAAATTCTGCCCCGCTTTCAAGTCCCCTTCGCAGGCTTACTTCAATATATTTTTGGAGGATAGCTGTCATTTATAACTCTGCAGGTTTGTGAATTACAGTGCCCCTGAGCTCCTTTCTTCAACTCGCTTTCTTGTGAACTGGGCACAAAACCGCAGGATTGCTTCAGGCCCTAATCTGTTTCGGGCAGGGCATGCTGAGCCTTTGGTAAATTCCTCTTCCTGGTGGGAAATGAGCGTTACATTTGCCCGTGCAGACACCTACAGCTAGTCTCTCATTGGTTCTCCCTATTCCTGTTCATCTTGCACAGAAATTGCAAGCTGTGCCAAACAGGAGGTTAAAGGCACTGACTCTCCAAGCAGGGAGACTGTTAGTAAATCATCTGGAATGGTGAACCCGAGGACCAGGATACGAAAACTGAGATGCATTTTAAATCATTTCCCCATAACACGGTGGACCATACTGTGGGTTTCACATGCATGTTTTAGCTGGAGGAAGAATCCCTTGAACCTGAAGAGTTGGGACCCATGGAATAGGTACCATACAGTATGACTTCAAAGGGTGTGCATTTGCTCACCTAAACTCACCAATGCTATCAGCCTGAAGTGTCCAGCCTTATGTCTCAACCAGCTCTGGGTGTAGATGTGGTCAATCCCGGTTGCATCACATGCCCTGAGTGAATTATTTAAGAATTGCTCTCTATTTCACTGTCTTTGTGTTTTGTTTTCGAAATTTATTTTGATAATGGGATTTATCGGATTTTCACTGCTGCGTTTCGGCCACTGTACACACCCTTGATTCTCTTACGGAGACATATATATCCATGGGTTTTAAGATTCTTCCTAGTCAGGTATATTCCTAGGCGTTGAATATGTGGTGTTGGGTCCATTTCGTTGAGCAAGGAGTAGGTCTTGTCTATTACATATTGGGCTTATGGAAAGTTATCTGTGCTAATTTCAGTCTCTGGTTTTATGCAGCACCCCAAGGCACCTTTCCCCATAAGCAAGCACTAGTTGGTTTTCTAAATTTGAGACCCTTTTCTATTTTGTAATTCAGTTCATGTGTAGTCAAGTTTACATTCCGTGTATTCGTGATATCTTATGATGTTTCTTTTTCTGTGTGACGTAGTTCACGTAGAATCACCGTACCTGCATCCACTCACTATGCCGCTATGGGCCTGATGACACAGATTTCATTGCTGAGTGATATTGCATTGTACGTACGTGCCACAAGTTCTTTATCCATTTTTTGCTTTCTGGGATATTTACCTGATACTGTAGACGAGCTTCTTGTGAACACAGCCGTCTCAAATATTGGGGTGGCTGTCTGTTTTTGATTTTAATTTCCGTAAGCTATAGGACCATAAGTGGAAGTGCCATAGGCTGTGTTGCTTTGTTTCTCTCGTGTTTCAGGAAACAACATACACTTCTCCAGGGTGGCTGCTGGCAATTTACATCCTGCCAATCAGCATAACAAGGCTCCCTGTTCTCCATATCCTGTCCTACCTTTCTGGATTTTACACTTTTTTCAGATGGCCCTTTTGCCAGGGGGGCAGTGAGACTTCATTGTAGTGCAGATTTCATTTACAGGCTTGCTTGGTTGGCCAAAAAGGGCGTATGCGTTTTTTCCTGAATATATTCAGGAAAAAACGCATACGCCCTTTTTGGCCAAGTGCATCATTGTCGACGTTCTGCCTCTTTTCCTATGCTTTCAGGGCAATTCCAGTCTACCCCCTGCAATCGTTTTCCTGAAATTCTGCCCCGCTTTCAAGTCCCCTTCGCAGGCTTACTTCAATATATTTTTGGAGGATAGCTGTCATTTATAACTCTGCAGGTTTGTGAATTACAGTGCCCCTGAGCTCCTTTCTTCAACTCGCTTTCTTGTGAACTGGGCACAAAACCGCAGGATTGCTTCAGGCCCTAATCTGTTTCGGGCAGGGCATGCTGAGCCTTTGGTAAATTCCTCTTCCTGGTGGGAAATGAGCGTTACATTTGCCCGTGCAGACACCTACAGCTAGTCTCTCATTGGTTCTCCCTATTCCTGTTCATCTTGCACAGAAATTGCAAGCTGTGCCAAACAGGAGGTTAAAGGCACTGACTCTCCAAGCAGGGAGACTGTTAGTAAATCATCTGGAATGGTGAACCCGAGGACCAGGATACGAAAACTGAGATGCATTTTAAATCATTTCCCCATAACACGGTGGACCATACTGTGGGTTTCACATGCATGTTTTAGCTGGAGGAAGAATCCCTTGAACCTGAAGAGTTGGGACCCATGGAATAGGTACCATACAGTATGACTTCAAAGGGTGTGCATTTGCTCACCTAAACTCACCAATGCTATCAGCCTGAAGTGTCCAGCCTTATGTCTCAACCAGCTCTGGGTGTAGATGTGGTCAATCCCGGTTGCATCACATGCCCTGAGTGAATTATTTAAGAATTGCTCTCTATTTCACTGTCTTTGTGTTTTGTTTTCGAAATTTATTTTGATAATGGGATTTATCGGATTTTCCCTGCTGCGTTTCGGCCGCTGTACACACGCTTGATTCTCTTACGGAGACATATATATCCATGGGTTTTAAGATTCTTCCTAGTCAGGTATATTCCTAGGCGTTGAATATGTGGTGTTGGGTCCATTTCGTTGAGCAAGGAGTAGGTCTTGTCTATTACATATTGGGCTTATGGAAAGTTATCTGTGCTAATTTCAGTCTCTGGTTTTATGCAGCACCCCAAGGCACCTTTCCCCATAAGCAAGCACTAGTTGGTTTTCTAAATTTGAGACCCTTTTCTATTTTGTAATTCAGTTCATGTGTAGTCAAGTTTACATTCCGTGTATTCGTGATATCTTATGATGTTTCTTTTTCTGTGTGACGTAGTTCACGTAGAATCACCGTACCTGCATCCACTCACTATGCCGCTATGGGCCTGATGACACAGATTTCATTGCTGAGTGATATTGCATTGTACGTACGTGCCACAAGTTCTTTATCCATTTTTTGCTTTCTGGGATATTTACCTGATACTGTAGACGAGCTTCTTGTGAACACAGCCGTCTCAAATATTGGGGTGGCTGTCTGTTTTTGATTTTAATTTCCGTAAGCTATAGGACCATAAGTGGAAGTGCCATAGGCTGTGTTGCTTTGTTTCTCTCGTGTTTCAGGAAACACCATACACTTCTCCAGGGTGGCTGCTGGCAATTTACATCCTGCCAATCAGCATAACAAGGCTCCCTGTTCTCCATATCCTGTCCTACCTTTCTGGATTTTACACTTTTTTCAGATGGCCCTTTTGCCAGGGGGGCAGTGAGACTTCATTGTAGTGCAGATTTCATTTACAGGCTTGCTTGGTTGGCCAAAAAGGGCGTATGCGTTTTTTCCTGAATATATTCAGGAAAAAACGCATACGCCCTTTTTGGCCAAGTGCATCATTGTCGACGTTCTGCCTCTTTTCCTATGCTTTCAGGGCAATTCCAGTCTACCCCCTGCAATCGTTTTCCTGAAATTCTGCCCCGCTTTCAAGTCCCCTTCGCAGGCTTACTTCAATATATTTTTGGAGGATAGCTGTCATTTATAACTCTGCAGGTTTGTGAATTACAGTGCCCCTGAGCTCCTTTCTTCAACTCGCTTTCTTGTGAACTGGGCACAAAACCGCAGGATTGCTTCAGGCCCTAATCTGTTTCGGGCAGGGCATGCTGAGCCTTTGGTAAATTCCTCTTCCTGGTGGGAAATGAGCGTTACATTTGCCCGTGCAGACACCTACAGCTAGTCTCTCATTGGTTCTCCCTATTCCTGTTCATCTTGCACAGAAATTGCAAGCTGTGCCAAACAGGAGGTTAAAGGCACTGACTCTCCAAGCAGGGAGACTGTTAGTAAATCATCTGGAATGGTGAACCCGAGGACCAGGATACGAAAACTGAGATGCATTTTAAATCATTTCCCCATAACACGGTGGACCATACTGTGGGTTTCACATGCATGTTTTAGCTGGAGGAAGAATCCCTTGAACCTGAAGAGTTGGGACCCATGGAATAGGTACCATACAGTATGACTTCAAAGGGTGTGCATTTGCTCACCTAAACTCACCAATGCTATCAGCCTGAAGTGTCCAGCCTTATGTCTCAACCAGCTCTGGGTGTAGATGTGGTCAATCCCGGTTGCATCACATGCCCTGAGTGAATTATTTAAGAATTGCTCTCTATTTCACTGTCTTTGTGTTTTGTTTTCGAAATTTATTTTGATAATGGGATTTATCGGATTTTCACTGCTGCCTTTCGGCCGCTGTACACACCCTTGATTCTCTTACGGAGACATATATATCCATGGGTTTTAAGATTCTTCCTAGTCAGGTATATTCCTAGGCGTTGAATATGTGGTGTTGGGTCCATTTCGTTGAGCAAGGAGTAGGTCTTGTCTATTACATATTGGGCTTATGGAAAGTTATCTGTGCTAATTTCAGTCTCTGGTTTTATGCAGCACCCCAAGGCACCTTTCCCCATAAGCAAGCACTAGTTGGTTTTCTAAATTTGAGACCCTTTTCTATTTTGTAATTCAGTTCATGTGTAGTCAAGTTTACATTCCGTGTATTCGTGATATCTTATGATGTTTCTTTTTCTGTGTGACGTAGTTCACGTAGAATCACCGTACCTGCATCCACTCACTATGCCGCTATGGGCCTGATGACACAGATTTCATTGCTGAGTGATATTGCATTGTACGTACGTGCCACAAGTTCTTTATCCATTTTTTGCTTTCTGGGATATTTACCTGATACTGTAGACGAGCTTCTTGTGAACACAGCCCTCTCAAATATTGGGGTGGCTGTCTGCTTTTGATTTTAATTTCCGTAAGCTATAGGACCATAAGTGGAAGTGCCATAGGCTGTGTTGCTTTGTTTCTTTCGTGTTTCAGGAAACACCATACACTTCTCCAGGGTGGCTGCTGGCAATTTACATCCTGCCAATCAGCATAACAAGGCTCCCTGTTCTCCATATCCTGTCCTACCTTTCTGGATTTTACACTTTTTTCAGATGGCCCTTTTGCCAGGGGGGCAGTGAGACTTCATTGTAGTGCAGATTTCCTTTACAGGCTTGCTTGGTTGGCCAAAAAGGGCGTATGCGTTTTTTCCTGAATATATTCAGGAAAAAACGCATACGCCCTTTTTGGCCAAGTGCATCATTGTCGACGTTCTGCCTCTTTTCCTATGCTTTCAGGGCAATTCCAGTCTACCCCCTGCAATCGTTTTCCTGAAATTCTGCCCCGCTTTCAAGTCCCCTTCGCAGGCTTACTTCAATATATTTTTGGAGGATAGCTGTCATTTATAACTCTGCAGGTTTGTGAATTACAGTGCCCCTGAGCTCCTTTCTTCAACTCGCTTTCTTGTGAACTGGGCACAAAACCGCAGGATTGCTTCAGGCCCTAATCTGTTTCGGGCAGGGCATGCTGAGCCTTTGGTAAATTCCTCTTCCTGGTGGGAAATGAGCGTTACATTTGCCCGTGCAGACACCTACAGCTAGTCTCTCATTGGTTCTCCCTATTCCTGTTCATCTTGCACAGAAATTGCAAGCTGTGCCAAACAGGAGGTTAAAGGCACTGACTCTCCAAGCAGGGAGACTGTTAGTAAATCATCTGGAATGGTGAACCCGAGGACCAGGATACGAAAACTGAGATGCATTTTAAATCATTTCCCCATAACACGGTGGACCATACTGTGGGTTTCACATGCATGTTTTAGCTGGAGGAAGAATCCCTTGAACCTGAAGAGTTGGGACCCATGGAATAGGTACCATACAGTATGACTTCAAAGGGTGTGCATTTGCTCACCTAAACTCACCAATGCTATCAGCCTGAAGTGTCCAGCCTTATGTCTCAACCAGCTCTGGGTGTAGATGTGGTCAATCACGGTTGCATCACATGCCCTGAGTGAATTATTTAAGAATTGCTCTCTATTTCACTGTCTTTGTGTTTTGTTTTCGAAATTTATTTTGATAATGGGATTTATCGGATTTTCACTGCTGCCTTTCGGCCGCTGTACACACCCTTGATTCTCTTACGGAGACATATATATCCATGGGTTTTAAGATTCTTCCTAGTCAGGTATATTCCTAGGCGTTGAATATGTGGTGTTGGGTCCATTTCGTTGAGCAAGGAGTAGGTCTTGTCTATTACATATTGGGCTTATGGAAAGTTATCTGTGCTAATTTCAGTCTCTGGTTTTATGCAGCACCCCAAGGCACCTTTCCCCATAAGCAAGCACTAGTTGGTTTTCTAAATTTGAGACCCTTTTCTATTTTGTAATTCAGTTCATGTGTAGTCAAGTTTACATTCCGTGTATTCGTGATATCTTATGATGTTTCTTTTTCTGTGTGACGTAGTTCACGTAGAATCACCGTACCTGCATCCACTCACTATGCCGCTATGGGCCTGATGACACAGATTTCATTGCTGAGTGATATTGCATTGTACGTACGTGCCACAAGTTCTTTATCCATTTTTTGCTTTCTGGGATATTTACCTGATACTGTAGACGAGCTTCTTGTGAACACAGCCGTCTCAAATATTGGGGTGGCTGTCTGTTTTTGATTTTAATTTCCGTAAGCTATAGGACCATAAGTGGAAGTGCCATAGGCTGTGTTGCTTTGTTTCTCTCGTGTTTCAGGAAACAACATACACTTCTCCAGGGTGGCTGCTGGCAATTTACATCCTGCCAATCAGCATAACAAGGCTCCCTGTTCTCCATATCCTGTCCTACCTTTCTGGATTTTACACTTTTTTCAGATGGCCCTTTTGCCAGGGGGGCAGTGAGACTTCATTGTAGTGCAGATTTCATTTACAGGCTTGCTTGGTTGGCCAAAAAGGGCGTATGCGTTTTTTCCTGAATATATTCAGGAAAAAACGCATACGCCCTTTTTGGCCAAGTGCATCATTGTCGACGTTCTGCCTCTTTTCCTATGCTTTCAGGGCAATTCCAGTCTACCCCCTGCAATCGTTTTCCTGAAATTCTGCCCCGCTTTCAAGTCCCCTTCGCAGGCTTACTTCAATATATTTTTGGAGGAAAGCTGTCATTTATAACTCTGCAGGTTTGTGAATTACAGTGCCCCTGAGCTCCTTTCTTCAACTCGCTTTCTTGTGAGCTGGGCACAAAACCGCAGGATTGCTTCAGGCCCTAATCTGTTTCCGGCACGGCACGCTGAGCCTTTGTTTAATTCCTCTTCCTGGTGGGAAATGAGCGTTACATTTGCCCGTGCAGACACCTACAGCTAGTCTCTCATTGGTTCTCCCTATTCCTGTTCATTTTGCACAGAAATTGCAAGCTGTGCCAAAGAGGAGGTTAAAGGCACTGACTCTCCAAGCGGGGAGAGTGTTAGTAAAGCATCTGGAATGGTGAACCCGAGGACCAGGATACGAAAACTGAGATGCATTTTAAATAATTTCCCAATCACATGGTGGACGATACTCTTGGTTTCCCATGCATGTTTTAGCTGGAGGAAGAATCCCTTGAACCTGGAGAGTTGGCACCCATGGAATGGGTACCATGCAGTATGACTTCAAAGGGTCTGCATTTGCTCACCGAAACTCACCAATGCTATCAGCCTGAAGTGTCCAGCCTTATGTCTCAACCAGCTCTGTGTGTAGATGTGTTAAATCCCGGTTGCATCACATGCCCTGAGTGAATTATTTAAGAATTGCTCTCTATTTCACTGTCTTTATGATTTTTTTTTGAAATTTATTTTGATAATGGGATTTATCGGATTTTCACTGCTGCGTTTATGCCGCTGTACACACGCTTGATTCTCTTACGGAGACATATATATCCATGGGTTTTAAGATTCTTCCTAGTCAGGTATATTCCTAGGCGTTGAATATGTGGTGTTGGGTCCATTTCGTTGAGCAAGGAGTAGGTCTTGTCTATTACATATTTGGCTTATGGAAAGTTATCTGTGCTAATTTCAGTCTCTGGTTTTATGAAGCACCCCAACGCACCTTTCCCCATAAGCAAGCACTAGTTGGTTTTCTAAATTTGAGACCCTGTTCTGTTTTGTAATTCAGTTCATGTGTAGTCAAGTTTACATTCCGTGTATTAGTGATATCTTATGATGTTTCTTTTTCTGTGTGACGTAGTTCACGTAGAATCACCGTACCTGCATCCACTCACTATGCCGCTACGGGCCTGATGACACAGATTTCATTGCTGAGTGATATTGCATTGTACGTACGTGCCACAACTTCTTTATCCATATTTTGCTTTCTGGGATATTTACCTGTTACTGTAGACGAGCTTCTTGTGAACACAGCCGTCCCAAATATTGGGGTGGCTGTCTGTTTTTGATTTTAATTTCCGTAAGCTATAGGACCATAAGTGGAAGTGCCATAGACTGTGTTGCTTTGTTTCTTATGTGTTTCAGGAAACACCATACACTTCTCCAGGCTGGCTGCTGGCAATTTACATCCTGCCAATCAGCATAACAAGGCTCCCTGTTCTCCATATCCTGTCCTACCTTTCTGGATTTTACACTTTTTTCAGATGGCCCTCTTGCCCGGGGGGCAGTGAGACTTCATTGTAGTGCAGATTTCCTTTACAGGCTTGCTTGGTTGGCCAAAAAGGGCGTATGCGTTTTTTCCTGAATATATTCAGGAAAAAACGCATACGCCCTTTTTGGCCAAGTGCATCATTGTCGACGTTCTGCCTCTTTTCCTATGCTTTCAGGGCAATTCCAGTCTACCCCCTGCAATCGTTTTCCTGAAATTCTGCCCCGCTTTCAAGTCCCCTTCGCAGGCTTACTTCAATATATTTTTGGAGGATAGCTGTCATTTATAACTCTGCAGGTTTGTGAATTACAGTGCCCCTGAGCTCCTTTCTTCAACTCGCTTTCTTGTGAACTGGGCAAAAAACCGCAGGATTGCTTCAGGCCCTAATCTGTTTCGGGCAGGGCATGCTGAGCCTTTGGTAAATTCCTCTTCCTGGTGGGAAATGAGCGTTACATTTGCCCGTGCAGACACCTACAGCTAGTCTCTCATTGGTTCTCCCTATTCCTGTTCATCTTGCACAGAAATTGCAAGCTGTGCCAAACAGGAGGTTAAAGGCACTGACTCTCCAAGCAGGGAGACTGTTAGTAAATCATCTGGAATGGTGAACCCGAGGACCAGGATACGAAAACTGAGATGCATTTTAAATCATTTCCCCATAACACGGTGGACCATACTGTGGGTTTCACATGCATGTTTTAGCTGGAGGAAGAATCCCTTGAACCTGAAGAGTTGGGACCCATGGAATAGGTACCATACAGTATGACTTCAAAGGGTGTGCATTTGCTCACCTAAACTCACCAATGCTATCAGCCTGAAGTGTCCAGCCTTATGTCTCAACCAGCTCTCGGTGTAGATGTGGTCAATCCCGGTTGCATCACATGCCCTGAGTGAATTATTTAAGAATTGCTCTCTATTTCACTGTCTTTGTGTTTTGTTTTCGAAATTTATTTTGATAATGGGATTTATCGGATTTTCACTGCTGCCTTTCGGCCGCTGTACACACCCTTGATTCTCTTACGGAGACATATATATCCATGGGTTTTAAGATTCTTCCTAGTCAGGTATATTCCTAGGCGTTGAATATGTGGTGTTGGGTCCATTTCGTTGAGCAAGGAGTAGGTCTTGTCTATTACATATTGGGCTTATGGAAAGTTATCTGTGCTAATTTCAGTCTCTGGTTTTATGCAGCACCCCAAGGCACCTTTCCCCATAAGCAAGCACTAGTTGGTTTTCTAAATTTGAGACCCTTTTCTATTTTGTAATTCAGTTCATGTGTAGTCAAGTTTACATTCCGTGTGTTCGTGATATCTTATGATGTTTCTTTTTCTGTGTGACGTAGTTCACGTAGAATCACCGTACCTGCATCCACTCACTATGCCGCTATGGGCCTGATGACACAGATTTCATTGCTGAGTGATATTGCATTGTACGTACGTGCCACAAGTTCTTTATCCATTTTTTGCTTTCTGGGATATTTACCTGATACTGTAGACGAGCTTCTTGTGAACACAGCCGTCTCAAATATTGGGGTGGCTGTCTGTTTTTGATTTTAATTTCCGTAAGCTATAGGACCATAAGTGGAAGTGCCATAGGCTGTGTTGCTTTGTTTCTTTCGTGTTTCAGGAAACACCATACACTTCTCCAGGGTGGCTGCTGGCAATTTACATCCTGCCAATCAGCATAACAAGGCTCCCTGTTCTCCATATCCTGTCCTACCTTTCTGGATTTTACACTTTTTTCAGATGGCCCTTTTGCCAGGGGGGCAGTGAGACTTCATTGTAGTGCAGATTTCATTTACAGGCTTGCTTGGTTGGCCAAAAAGGGCGTATGCGTTTTTTCCTGAATATATTCAGGAAAAAACACATACGCCCTTTTTGGCCAAGTGCATCATTGTCGACGTTCTGCCTCTTTTCCTATGCTTTCAGGGCAATTCCAGTCTACCCCCTGCAATCGTTGTCCTGAAATTCTGCCCCGCTTTCAAGTCCCCTTCGCAGGCTTACTTCAATATATTTTTGGAGGATAGCTGTCATTTATAACTCTGCAGGTTTGTGAATTACAGTGCCCCTGAGCTCCTTTCTTCAACTCGCTTTCTTGTGAGCTGGGCACAAAACCGCAGGATTGCTTCAGGCCCTAATCTGTTTCCGGCAGGGCACGCTGAGCCTTTGGTTAATTCCTCTTCCTGGTGGGAAATGAGCGTTACATTTGCCCGTGCAGAAACCTACAGCTAGTCTCTCATTGGTTCTCCCTATTCCTGTTCATTTTGCACAGAAATTGCAAGCTGTGCCAAAGAGGAGGTTAAAGGCACTGACTCTCCAAGCGGGGAGAGTGTTAGTAAAGCATCTGGAATGGTGAACCCGAGGACCAGGATACGAAAACTGAGATGCATTTTAAATCATTTCCCAATCACATGGTGGACGATACTCTTGGTTTCCCATGCATGTTTTAGCTGGAGGAAGAATCCCTTGAACCTGGAGAGTTGGGACCCATGGAATGGGTACCATGCAGTATGACTTCAAAGGGTCTGCATTTGCTCACCGAAACTCACCAATGCTATCAGCCTGAAGTGTCCAGCCTTATGTTTCAACCAGCTCTGGGTGTAGATGTGTTAAATCCCGGTTGCATCACATGCCCTGAGTGAATTATTTAAGAATTGCTCTCTATTTCACTGTCTTTATGATTTTTTTTTGAAATTTATTTTGATAATGGGATTTATCGGATTTTCACTGCTGCGTTTATGCCGCTGTACACACGCTTGATTCTCTTACGGAGACATATATATCCATGGGTTTTAAGATTCTTCCTAGTCAGGTATATTCCTAGGCGTTGAATATGTGGTGTTGGGTCCATTTCGTTGAGCAAGGAGTAGGTCTTGTCTATTACATATTTGGCTTATGGAAAGTTATCTGTGCTAATTTCAGTCTGTGGTTTTATGAAGCACCCCAACGCACCTTTCCCCATAAGCAAGCACTAGTTGGTTTTCTAAATTTGAGACCCTGTTCTGTTTTGTAATTCAGTTCATGTGTAGTCAAGTTTACATTCCGTGTATTAGTGATATCTTATGATGTTTCTTTTTCTGTGTGACGTAGTTCACGTAGAATCACCGTACCTGCATCCACTCACTATGCCGCTACGGGCCTGATGACACAGATTTCATTGCTGAGTGATATTGCATTGTACGTACGTGCCACAACTTCTTTATCCATATTTTGCTTTCTGGGATATTTACCTGTTACTGTAGACGAGCTTCTTGTGAACACAGCCGTCCCAAATATTGGGGTGGCTGTCTGTTTTTGATTTTAATTTCCGTAAGCTATAGGACCATAAGTGGAAGTGCCATAGACTGTGTTGCTTTGTTTCTTATGTGTTTCAGGAAACACCATACACTTCTCCAGGCTGGCTGCTGGCAATTTACATCCTGCCAATCAGCATAACAAGGCTCCCTGTTCTCCATATCCTGTCCTACCTTTCTGGATTTTACACTTTTTTCAGATGGCCCTCTTGCCCGGGGGGCAGTGAGACTTCATTGTAGTGCAGATTTCCTTTACAGGCTTGCTTGGTTGGCCAAAAAGGGCGTATGCGTTTTTTCCTGAATATATTCAAGAAAAAACGCATACGCCCTTTTTGGCCAAGTGCATCATTGTCGACGTTCTGCCTCTTTTCCTATGCTTTCAGGGCAATTCCAGTCTACCCCCTGCAATCGTTTTCCTGAAATTCTGCCCCGCTTTCAAGTCCCCTTCGCAGGCTTACTTCAATATATTTTTGGAGGATAGCTGTCATTTATAACTCTGCAGGTTTGTGAATTACAGTGCCCCTGAGCTCCTTTCTTCAACTCGCTTTCTTGTGAACTGGGCAAAAAACCGCAGGATTGCTTCAGGCCCTAATCTGTTTCGGGCAGGGCATGCTGAGCCTTTGGTAAATTCCTCTTCCTGGTGGGAAATGAGCATTACATTTGCCCGTGCAGACACCTACAGCTAGTCTCTCATTGGTTCTCCCTATTCCTGTTCATCTTGCACAGAAATTGCAAGCTGTGCCAAACAGGAGGTTAAAGGCACTGACTCTCCAAGCAGGGAGACTGTTAGTAAATCATCTGGAATGGTGAACCCGAGGACCAGGATACGAAAACTGAGATGCATTTTAAATCATTTCCCCATAACACAGTGGACCATACTGTGGGTTTCACATGCATGTTTTAGCTGGAGGAAGAATCCCTTGAACCTGAAGAGTTGGGACCCATGGAATAGGTACCATACAGTATGACTTCAAAGGGTGTGCATTTGCTCACCTAAACTCACCAATGCTATCAGCCTGAAGTGTCCAGCCTTATGTCTCAACCAGCTCTGGGTGTAGATGTGGTCAATCCCGGTTGCATCACATGCCCTGAGTGAATTATTTAAGAATTGCTGTCTATTTCACTGTCTTTGTGTTTTGTTTTCGAAATTTATTTTGATAATGGGATTTATCGGATTTTCACTGCTGCCTTTTGGCCGCTGTACACACCCTTGATTCTCTTACAGAGACATATATATCCATGGTATTTAAGATTCTTCCTAGTCAGGTATATTCCTAGGCGTTGAATATGTGGTGTTGGGTCCATTTGGTTGAGCAAGGAGTAGGTCTTGTCTATTACATATTGGGCTTATGGAAAGTTATCTGTTCTAATTTCAGTCTCTGGTTTTATGCAGCACCCCAAGGCACCTTTCCCCATAAGCAAGCACTAGTTGGTTTTCTAAATTTGAGACCCTTTTCTATTTTGTAATTCAGTTCATGTGTAGTCAAGTTTACGTTCCGTGTATTCGTGATATCTTATGATGTTTCTTTTTCTGTGTGACGTAGTACACGTAGAATCACCATACCTGCATCCACTCACTATGCCGCTATGGGCCTGATGACACAGATTTCATTGCTGAGTGATATTGCATTGTACGTACGTGCCACAAGTTCTTTATCCATTTTTTGCTTTCTGGGATATTTACCTGATACTGTAGACGAGCTTCTTGTGAACACAGCCGTCTCAAATATTGGGGTGGCTGTCTGTTTTTGATTTTCATTTCCGTAAGCTATAGGACCATAAGTGGAAGTGCCATAGGCTGTGTTGCTTTGTTTCTTTCGTTTTTCAGGAAACACCATACACTTCTCCAGGGTGGCTGCTGGCAATTTACATCCTGCCAATCAGCATAACAAGGCTCCCTGTTCTCCATATCCTGTCCTACCTTTCTGGATTTTACACTTTTTTCAGATGGCCCTTTTGCCAGGGGGGCAGTGAGACTTCATTGTAGTGCAGATTTCATTTACAGGCTTGCTTGGTTGGCCAAAAAGGGCGTATGCGTTTTTTCCTGAATATATTCAGGAAAAAACGCATACGCCCTTTTTGGCCAAGTGCATCATTGTCGACGTTCTGCCTCTTTTCCTATGCTTTCAGGGCAATTCCAGTCTACCCCCTGCAATCGTTTTCCTGAAATTCTGCCCCGCTTTCAAGTCCCCTTCGCAGGCTTACTTCAATATATTTTTGGAGGATAGCTGTCATTTATAACTCTGCAGGTTTGTGAATTACAGTGCCCCTGAGCTCCTTTCTTCAACTCGCTTTCTTGTGAACTGGGCACAAAACCGCAGGATTGCTTCAGGCCCTAATCTGTTTCGGGCAGGGCATGCTGAGCCTTTGGTAAATTCCTCTTCCTGGTGGGAAATGAGCGTTACATTTGCCCGTGCAGACACCTACAGCTAGTCTCTCATTGGTTCTCCCTATTACTGTTCATCTTGCACAGAAATTGCAAGCTGTGCCAAACAGGAGGTTAAAGGCACTGACTCTCCAAGCAGGGAGACTGTTAGTAAATCATCTGGAATGGTGAACCCGAGGACCAGGATACGAAAACTGAGATGCATTTTAAATCATTTCCCCATAACACGGTGGACCATACTGTGGGTTTCACATGCATGTTTTAGCTGGAGGAAGAATCCCTTGAACCTGAAGAGTTGGGACCCATGGAATAGGTACCATACAGTATGACTTCAAAGGGTGTGCATTTGCTCACCTAAACTCACCAATGCTATCAGCCTGAAGTGTCCAGCCTTATGTCTCAACCAGCTCTGGGTGTAGATGTGGTCAATCCCGGTTGCATCACATGCCCTGAGTGAATTATTTAAGAATTGCTCTCTATTTCACTGTCTTTGTGTTTTGTTTTCGAAATTTATTTTGATAATGGGATTTATCGGATTTTCACTGCTGCCTTTTGGCCGCTGTACACACCCTTGATTCTCTTACGGAGACATATATATCCATGGGTTTTAAGATTCTTCCTAGTCAGGTATATTCCTAGGCGTTGAATATGTGGTGTTGGGTCCATTTCGTTGAGCAAGGAGTAGGTCTTTTCTATTACATATTGGGCTTATGGAAAGTTATCTGTGCTAATTTCAGTCTCTGGTTTTATGCAGCACCCCAAGGCACCTTTCCCCATAAGCAAGCACTAGTTGGTTTTCTAAATTTGAGACCCTTTTCTATTTTGTAATTCAGTTCATGTGTAGTCAAGTTTACATTCCGTGTATTCGTGATATCTTATGATGTTTCTTTTTCTGTGTGACGTAGTTCACGTAGAATCACCGTACCTGCATCCACTCACTATGCCGCTATGGGCCTGATGACACAGATTTCATTGCTGAGTGATATTGCATTGTACGTACGTGCCACAAGTTCTTTATCCATTTTTTGCTTTCTGGGATATTTACCTGATACTGTAGACGAGCTTCTTGTGAACACAGCCGTCTCAAATATTGGGGTGGCTGTCTGTTTTTGATTTTAATTTCCGTAAGCTATAGGACCATAAGTGGAAGTGCCATAGGCTGTGTTGCTTTGTTTCTTTCGTTTTTCAGGAAACACCATACACTTCTCCAGGGTGGCTGCTGGCAACTTACATCCTGCCAATCAGCATAACAAGGCTCCCTGATCTCCATATCCTGTCCTACCTTTCTGGATTTTACACTTTTTTCAGATGGCCCTTTTGCCAGGGGGGCAGTGAGACTTCATTGTAGTGCAGATTTCATTTACAGGCTTGCTTGGTTGGCCAAAAAGGGCGTATGCGTTTTTTCCTGAATATATTCAGGAAAAAACGCATACGCCCTTTTTGGCCAAGTGCATCATTGTCGACGTTCTGCCTCTTTTCCTATGCTTTCAGGGCAATTCCAGTCTACCCCCTGCAATCGTTTTCCTGAAATTCTGCCCCGCTTTCAAGTCCCCTTCGCAGGCTTACTTCAATATATTTTTGGAGGAAAGCTGTCATTTATAACTCTGCAGGTTTGTGAATTACAGTGCCCCTGAGCTCCTTTCTTCAACTCGCTTTCTTGTGAGCTGGGCACAAAACCGCAGGATTGCTTCAGGCCCTAATCTGTTTCCGGCAGGGCACACTGAGCCTTTGTTTAATTCCTCTTCCTGGTGGGCAATGAGCGTTACATTTGCCCGTGCAGACACCTACAGCTAGTCTCTCATTGGTTCTCCCTATTCCTGTTCATTTTGCACAGAAATTGCAAGCTGTGCCAAAGAGGAGGTTAAAGGCACTGACTCTCCAAGCGGGGAGAGTGTTAGTAAAGCATCTGGAATGGTGAACCCGAGGACCAGGATACGAAAACTGAGATGCATTTTAAATCATTTCCCAATCACATGGTGGACGATACTCTTGGTTTCCCATGCATGTTTTAGCTGGAGGAAGAATCCCTTGAACCTGGAGAGTTGGGACCCATGGAATGGGTACCATGCAGTATGACTTCAAAGGGTCTGCATTTGCTCACCGAAACTCACCAATGCTATCAGCCTGAAGTGTCCAGCCTTATGTCTCAACCAGCTCTGGGTGTAGATGTGTTAAATCCCGGTTGCATCACATGCCCTGAGTGAATTATTTAAGAATTGCTCTCTATTTCACTGTCTTTATGATTTTTTTTTGAAATTTATTTTGATAATGGGATTTATCGGATTTTCACTGCTGCGTTTATGCCGCTGTACACACGCTTGATTCTCTTACGGAGACATATATATCCATGGGTTTTAAGATTCTTCCTAGTCAGGTATATTCCTAGGCGTTGAATATGTGGTGTTGGGTCCATTTCGTTGAGCAAGGAGTAGGTCTTGTCTATTACATATTTGGCTTATGGAAAGTTATCTGTGCTAATTTCAGTCTGTGGTTTTATGAAGCACCCCAACGCACCTTTCCCCATAAGCAAGCACTAGTTGGTTTTCTAAATTTGAGACCCTGTTCTGTTTTGTAATTCAGTTCATGTGTAGTCAAGTTTACATTCCGTGTATTAGTGATATCTTATGATGTTTCTTTTTCTGTGTGACGTAGTTCACGTAGAATCACCGTACCTGCATCCACTCACTATGCCGCTACGGGCCTGATGACACAGATTTCATTGCTGAGTGATATTGCATTGTACGTACGTGCCACAACTTCTTTATCCATATTTTGCTTTCTGGGATATTTACCTGTTACTGTAGACGAGCTTCTTGTGAACACAGCCGTCCCAAATATTGGGGTGGCTGTCTGTTTTTGATTTTAATTTCCGTAAGCTATAGGACCATAAGTGGAAGTGCCATAGACTGTGTTGCTTTGTTTCTTATGTGTTTCAGGAAACACCATACACTTCTCCAGGCTGGCTGCTGGCAATTTACATCCTGCCAATCAGCATAACAAGGCTCCCTGTTCTCCATATCCTGTCCTACCTTTCTGGATTTTACACTTTTTTCAGATGGCCCTCTTGCCCGGGGGGCAGTGAGACTTCATTGTAGTGCAGATTTCCTTTACAGGCTTGCTTGGTTGGCCAAAAAGGGCGTATGCGTTTTTTCCTGAATATATTCAGGAAAAAACGCATACGCCCTTTTTGGCCAAGTGCATCATTGTCGACGTTCTGCCTCTTTTCCTATGCTTTCAGGGCAATTCCAGTCTACCCCCTGCAATCGTTTTCCTGAAATTCTGCCCCGCTTTCAAGTCCCCTTCGCAGGCTTACTTCAATATATTTTTGGAGGATAGCTGTCATTTATAACTCTGCAGGTTTGTGAATTACAGTGCCCCTGAGCTCCTTTCTTCAACTCGCTTTCTTGTGAACTGGGCACAAAACCGCTGGATTGCTTCAGGCCCTAATCTGTTTCGGGCAGGGCATGCTGAGCCTTTGGTAAATTCCTCTTCCTGGTGGGAAATGAGCGTTACATTTGCCCGTGCAGACACCTACAGCTAGTCTCTCATTGGTTCTCCCTATTCCTGTTCATCTTGCACAGAAATTGCAAGCTGTGCCAAACAGGAGGTTAAAGGCACTGACTCTCCAAGCAGGGAGACTGTTAGTAAATCATCTGGAATGGTGAACCCGAGGACCAGGATACGAAAACTGAGATGCATTTTAAATCATTTCCCCATAACACGGTGGACCATACTGTGGGTTTCACATGCATGTTTTAGCTGGAGGAAGAATCCCTTGAACCTGAAGAGTTGGGACCCATGGAATAGGTACCATACAGTATGACTTCAAAGGGTGTGCATTTGCTCACCTAAACTCACCAATGCTATCAGCCTGAAGTGTCCAGCCTTATGTCTCAACCAGCTCTGGGTGTAGATGTGGTCAATCCCGGTTGCATCACATGCCCTGAGTGAATTATTTAAGAATTGCTCTCTATTTCACTGTCTTTGTGTTTTGTTTTCGAAATTTATTTTGATAATGGGATTTATCGGATTTTCACTGCTGCCTTTCGGCCGCTGTACACACCCTTGATTCTCTTACGGAGACATATATATCCATGGGTTTTAAGATTCTTCCTAGTCAGGTATATTCCTAGGCGTTGAATATGTGGTGTTGGGTCCATTTCGTTGAGCAAGGAGTAGGTCTTGTCTATTACATATTGGGCTTATGGAAAGTTATCTGTGCTAATTTCAGTCTCTGGTTTTATGCAGCACCCCAAGGCACCTTTCCCCATAAGCAAGCACTAGTTGGTTTTCTAAATTTGAGACCCTTTTCTATTTTGTAATTCAGTTCATGTGTAGTCAAGTTTACATTCCGTGTATTCGTGATATCTTATGATGTTTCTTTTTCTGTGTGACGTAGTTCACGTAGAATCACCGTACCTGCATCCACTCACTATGCCGCTATGGGCCTGATGACACAGATTTCATTGCTGAGTGATATTGCATTGTACGTACGTGCCACAAGTTCTTTATCCATTTTTTGCTTTCTGGGATATTTACCTGATACTGTAGACGAGCTTCTTGTGAACACAGCCGTCTCAAATATTGGGGTGGCTGTCTGTTTTTGATTTTAATTTCCGTAAGCTATAGGACCATAAGTGGAAGTGCCATAGGCTGTGTTGCTTTGTTTCTTTCGTGTTTCAGGAAACACCATACACTTCTCCAGGGTGGCTGCTGGCAATTTACATCCTGCCAATCAGCATAACAAGGCTCCCTGTTCTCCATATCCTGTCCTACCTTTCTGGATTTTACACTTTTTTCAGATGGCCCTTTTGCCAGGGGGGCAGTGAGACTTCATTGTAGTGCAGATTTCATTTACAGGCTTGCTTGGTTGGCCAAAAAGGGCGTATGCGTTTTTTCCTGAATATATTCAGGAAAAAACGCATACGCCCTTTTTGGCCAAGTGCATCATTGTCGACGTTCTGCCTCTTTTCCTATGCTTTCAGGGCAATTCCAGTCTACCCCCTGCAATCGTTTTCCTGAAATTCTGCCCCGCTTTCAAGTCCCCTTCGCAGGCTTACTTCAATATATTTTTGGAGGACAGCTGTCATTTATAACTCTGCAGGTTTGTGAATTACAGTGCCCCTGAGCTCCTTTCTTCAACTCGCTTTCTTGTGAGCTGGGCACAAAACCGCAGGATTGCTTCAGGCCCTAATCTGTTTCCAGCAGGGCACACTGAGCCTTTGTTTAATTCCTCTTCCTGGTGGGCAATGAGCGTTACATTTGCCCGTGCAAACACCTACAGCTAGTCTCTCATTGGTTCTCCCTATTCCTGTTCATTTTGCACAGAAATTGCAAGCTGTGCCAAAGAGGAGGTTAAAGGCACTGACTCTCCAAGCGGGGAGAGTGTTAGTAAAGCATCTGGAATGGTGAACCCGAGGACCAGGATACGAAAACTGAGATGCATTTTAAATCATTTCCCAATCACATGGTGGACGATACTCTTGGTTTCCCATGCATGTTTTAGCTGGAGGAAGAATCCCTTGAACCTGGAGAGTTGGGACCCATGGAATGGGTACCATGCAGTATGACTTCAAAGGGTCTGCATTTGCTCACCGAAACTCACCAATGCTATCAGCCTGAAGTGTCCAGCCTTATGTCTCAACCAGCTCTGGGTGTAGATGTGTTAAATCCCGGTTGCATCACATGCCCTGAGTGAATTATTTAAGAATTGCTCTCTATTTCACTGTCTTTATGATTTTTTTTTGAAATTTATTTTGATAATGGGATTTATCGGATTTTCACTGCTGCGTTTATGCCGCTGTACACACGCTTGATTCTCTTACGGAGACATATATATCCATGGGTTTTAAGATTCTTCCTAGTCAGGTATATTCCTAGGCGTTGAATATGTGGTGTTGGGTCCATTTCGTTGAGCAAGGAGTAGGTCTTGTCTATTACATATTTGGCTTATGGAAAGTTATCTGTGCTAATTTCAGTCTCTGGTTTTATGAAGCACCCCAACGCACCTTTCCCCATAAGCAAGCACTAGTTGGTTTTCTAAATTTGAGACCCTGTTCTGTTTTGTAATTCAGTTCATGTGTAGTCAAGTTTACATTCCGTGTATTAGTGATATCTTATGATGTTTCTTTTTCTGTGTGACGTAGTTCACGTAGAATCACCGTACCTGCATCCACTCACTATGCCGCTACGGGCCTGATGACACAGATTTCATTGCTGAGTGATATTGCATTGTACGTACGTGCCACAACTTCTTTATCCATATTTTGCTTTCTGGGATATTTACCTGTTACTGTAGACGAGCTTCTTGTGAACACAGCCGTCCCAAATATTGGGGTGGCTGTCTGTTTTTGATTTTAATTTCCGTAAGCTATAGGACCATAAGTGGAAGTGCCATAGACTGTGTTGCTTTGTTTCTTATGTGTTTCAGGAAACACCATACACTTCTCCAGGCTGGCTGCTGGCAATTTACATCCTGCCAATCAGCATAACAAGGCTCCCTGTTCTCCATATCCTGTCCTACCTTTCTGGATTTTACACTTTTTTCATATGGCCCTCTTGCCCGGGGGGCAGTGAGACTTCATTGTAGTGCAGATTTCCTTTACAGGCTTGCTTGGTTGGCCAAAAAGGGCGTATGCGTTTTTTCCTGAATATATTCAGGAAAAAACGCATACGCCCTTTTTGGCCAAGTGCATCATTGTCGACGTTCTGCCTCTTTTCCTATGCTTTCAGGGCAATTCCAGTCTACCCCCTGCAATCGTTTTCCTGAAATTCTGCCCCGCTTTCAAGTCCCCTTCGCAGGCTTACTTCAATATATTTTTGGAGGACAGCTGTCATTTATAACTCTGCAGGTTTGTGAATTACAGTGCCCCTGAGCTCCTTTCTTCAACTCGCTTTCTTGTGAGCTGGGCACAAAACCGCAGGATTGCTTCAGGCCCTAATCTGTTTCCAGCAGGGCACACTGAGCCTTTGTTTAATTCCTCTTCCTGGTGGGCAATGAGCGTTACATTTGCCCGTGCAGACACCTACAGCTAGTCTCTCATTGGTTCTCCCTATTCCTGTTCATTTTGCACAGAAATTGCAAGCTGTGCCAAAGAGGAGGTTAAAGGCACTGACTCTCCAAGCGGGGAGAGTGTTAGTAAAGCATCTGGAATGGTGAACCCGAGGACCAGGATACGAAAACTGAGATGCATTTTAAATCATTTCCCAATCACATGGTGGACGATACTCTTGGTTTCCCATGCATGTTTTAGCTGGAGGAAGAATCCCTTGAACCTGGAGAGTTGGGACCCATGGAATGGGTACCATGCAGTATGACTTCAAAGGGTCTGCATTTGCTCACCGAAACTCACCAATGCTATCAGCCTGAAGTGTCCAGCCTTATGTCTCAACCAGCTCTGGGTGTAGATGTGTTAAATCCCGGTTGCATCACATGCCCTGAGTGAATTATTTAAGAATTGCTCTCTATTTCACTGTCTTTATGATTTTTTTTTGAAATTTATTTTGATAATGGGATTTATCGGATTTTCACTGCTGCGTTTATGCCGCTGTACACACGCTTGATTCTCTTACGGAGACATATATATCCATGGGTTTTAAGATTCTTCCTAGTCAGGTATATTCCTAGGCGTTGAATATGTGGTGTTGGGTCCATTTCGTTGAGCAAGGAGTAGGTCTTGTCTATTACATATTTGGCTTATGGAAAGTTATCTGTGCTAATTTCAGTCTGTGGTTTTATGAAGCACCCCAACGCACCTTTCCCCATAAGCAAGCACTAGTTGGTTTTCTAAATTTGAGACCCTGTTCTGTTTTGTAATTCAGTTCATGTGTAGTCAAGTTTACATTCCGTGTATTAGTGATATCTTATGATGTTTCTTTTTCTGTGTGACGTAGTTCACGTAGAATCACCGTACCTGCATCCACTCACTATGCCGCTACGGGCCTGATGACACAGATTTCATTGCTGAGTGATATTGCATTGTACGTACGTGCCACAACTTCTTTATCCATATTTTGCTTTCTGGGATATTTACCTGTTACTGTAGACGAGCTTCTTGTGAACACAGCCGTCCCAAATATTGGGGTGGCTGTCTGTTTTTGATTTTAATTTCCGTAAGCTATAGGACCATAAGTGGAAGTGCCATAGACTGTGTTGCTTTGTTTCTTATGTGTTTCAGGAAACACCATACACTTCTCCAGGCTGGCTGCTGGCAATTTACATCCTGCCAATCAGCATAACAAGGCTCCCTGTTCTCCATATCCTGTCCTACCTTTCTGGATTTTACACTTTTTTCAGATGGCCCTCTTGCCCGGGGGGCAGTGAGACTTCATTGTAGTGCAGATTTCCTTTACAGGCTTGCTTGGTTGGCCAAAAAGGGCGTATGCGTTTTTTCCTGAATATATTCAGGAAAAAACGCATACGCCCTTTTTGGCCAAGTGCATCATTGTCGACGTTCTGCCTCTTTTCCTATGCTTTCAGGGCAATTCCAGTCTACCCCCTGCAATCGTTTTCCTGAAATTCTGCCCCGCTTTCAAGTCACCTTCGCAGGCTTACTTCAATATATTTTTGGAGGATAGCTGTCATTTATAACTCTGCAGGTTTGTGAATTACAGTGCCCCTGAGCTCCTTTCTTCAACTCGCTTTCTTGTGAACTGGGCACAAAACCGCAGGATTGCTTCAGGCCCTAATCTGTTTCGGGCAGGGCATGCTGAGCCTTTGGTAAATTCCTCTTCCTGGTGGGAAATGAGCGTTACATTTGCCCGTGCAGACACCTACAGCTAGTCTCTCATTGGTTCTCCCTATTCCTGTTCATCTTGCACAGAAATTGCAAGCTGTGCCAAACAGGAGGTTAAAGGCACTGACTCTCCAAGCAGGGAGACTGTTAGTAAATCATCTGGAATGGTGAACCCGAGGACCAGGATACGAAAACTGAGATGCATTTTAAATCATTTCCCCATAACACGGTGGACCATACTGTGGGTTTCACATGCATGTTTTAGCTGGAGGAAGAATCCCTTGAACCTGAAGAGTTGGGACCCATGGAATAGGTACCATACAGTATGACTTCAAAGGGTGTGCATTTGCTCACCTAAACTCACCAATGCTATCAGCCTGAAGTGTCCAGCCTTATGTCTCAACCAGCTCTGGGTGTAGATGTGGTCAATCCCGGTTGCATCACATGCCCTGAGTGAATTATTTAAGAATTGCTCTCTATTTCACTGTCTTTGTGTTTTGTTTTCGAAATTTATTTTGATAATGGGATTTATCGGATTTTCACTGCTGCCTTTCGGCCGCTGTACACACCCTTGATTCTCTTACGGAGACATATATATCCATGGGTTTTAAGATTCTTCCTAGTCAGGTATATTCCTAGGCGTTGAATATGTGGTGTTGGGTCCATTTCGTTGAGCAAGGAGTAGGTCTTGTCTATTACATATTGGGCTTATGGAAAGTTATCTGTGCTAATTTCAGTCTCTGGTTTTATGCAGCACCCCAAGGCACCTTTCCCCATAAGCAAGCACTAGTTGGTTTTCTAAATTTGAGACCCTTTTCTATTTTGTAATTCAGTTCATGTGTAGTCAAGTTTACATTCCGTGTATTCGTGATATCTTATGATGTTTCTTTTTCTGTGTGACGTAGTTCACGTAGAATCACCGTACCTGCATCCACTCACTATGCCGCTATGGGCCTGATGACACAGATTTCATTGCTGAGTGATATTGCATTGTACGTACGTGCCACAAGTTCTTTATCCATTTTTTGCTTTCTGGGATATTTACCTGATACTGTAGACGAGCTTCTTGTGAACACAGCCGTCTCAAATATTGGGGTGGCTGTCTGTTTTTGATTTTAATTTCCGTAAGCTATAGGACCATAAGTGGAAGTGCCATAGGCTGTGTTGCTTTGTTTCTTTCGTGTTTCAGGAAACACCATACACTTCTCCAGGGTGGCTGCTGGCAATTTACATCCTGCCAATCAGCATAACAAGGCTCCCTGTTCTCCATATCCTGTCCTACCTTTCTGGATTTTACACTTTTTTCAGATGGCCCTTTTGCCAGGGGGGCAGTGAGACTTCATTGTAGTGCAGATTTCATTTACAGGCTTGCTTGGTTGGCCAAAAAGGGCGTATGCGTTTTTTCCTGAATATATTCAGGAAAAAACGCATACGCCCTTTTTGGCCAAGTGCATCATTGTCGACGTTCTGCCTCTTTTCCTATGCTTTCAGGGCAATTCCAGTCTACCCCCTGCAATCGTTTTCCTGAAATTCTGCCCCGCTTTCAAGTCCCCTTCGCAGGCTTACTTCAATATATTTTTGGAGGACAGCTGTCATTTATAACTCTGCAGGTTTGTGAATTACAGTGCCCCTGAGCTCCTTTCTTCAACTCGCTTTCTTGTGAGCTGGGCACAAAACCGCAGGATTGCTTCAGGCCCTAATCTGTTTCCAGCAGGGCACACTGAGCCTTTGTTTAATTCCTCTTCCTGGTGGGCAATGAGCGTTACATTTGCCCGTGCAAACACCTACAGCTAGTCTCTCATTGGTTCTCCCTATTCCTGTTCATTTTGCACAGAAATTGCAAGCTGTGCCAAAGAGGAGGTTAAAGGCACTGACTCTCCAAGCGGGGAGAGTGTTAGTAAAGCATCTGGAATGGTGAACCCGAGGACCAGGATACGAAAACTGAGATGCATTTTAAATCATTTCCCAATCACATGGTGGACGATACTCTTGGTTTCCCATGCATGTTTTAGCTGGAGGAAGAATCCCTTGAACCTGGAGAGTTGGGACCCATGGAATGGGTACCATGCAGTATGACTTCAAAGGGTCTGCATTTGCTCACCGAAACTCACCAATGCTATCAGCCTGAAGTGTCCAGCCTTATGTCTCAACCAGCTCTGGGTGTAGATGTGTTAAATCCCGGTTGCATCACATGCCCTGAGTGAATTATTTAAGAATTGCTCTCTATTTCACTGTCTTTATGATTTTTTTTTGAAATTTATTTTGATAATGGGATTTATCGGATTTTCACTGCTGCGTTTATGCCGCTGTACACACGCTTGATTCTCTTACGGAGACATATATATCCATGGGTTTTAAGATTCTTCCTAGTCAGGTATATTCCTAGGCGTTGAATATGTGGTGTTGGGTCCATTTCGTTGAGCAAGGAGTAGGTCTTGTCTATTACATATTTGGCTTATGGAAAGTTATCTGTGCTAATTTCAGTCTCTGGTTTTATGAAGCACCCCAACGCACCTTTCCCCATAAGCAAGCACTAGTTGGTTTTCTAAATTTGAGACCCTGTTCTGTTTTGTAATTCAGTTCATGTGTAGTCAAGTTTACATTCCGTGTATTAGTGATATCTTATGATGTTTCTTTTTCTGTGTGACGTAGTTCACGTAGAATCACCGTACCTGCATCCACTCACTATGCCGCTACGGGCCTGATGACACAGATTTCATTGCTGAGTGATATTGCATTGTACGTACGTGCCACAACTTCTTTATCCATATTTTGCTTTCTGGGATATTTACCTGTTACTGTAGACGAGCTTCTTGTGAACACAGCCGTCCCAAATATTGGGGTGGCTGTCTGTTTTTGATTTTAATTTCCGTAAGCTATAGGACCATAAGTGGAAGTGCCATAGACTGTGTTGCTTTGTTTCTTATGTGTTTCAGGAAACACCATACACTTCTCCAGGCTGGCTGCTGGCAATTTACATCCTGCCAATCAGCATAACAAGGCTCCCTGTTCTCCATATCCTGTCCTACCTTTCTGGATTTTACACTTTTTTCAGATGGCCCTCTTGCCCGGGGGGCAGTGAGACTTCATTGTAGTGCAGATTTCCTTTACAGGCTTGCTTGGTTGGCCAAAAAGGGCGTATGCGTTTTTTCCTGAATATATTCAGGAAAAAACGCATACGCCCTTTTTGGCCAAGTGCATCATTGTCGACGTTCTGCCTCTTTTCCTATGCTTTCAGGGCAATTCCAGTCTACCCCCTGCAATCGTTTTCCTGAAATTCTGCCCCGCTTTCAAGTCACCTTCGCAGGCTTACTTCAATATATTTTTGGAGGATAGCTGTCATTTATAACTCTGCAGGTTTGTGAATTACAGTGCCCCTGAGCTCCTTTCTTCAACTCGCTTTCTTGTGAACTGGGCACAAAACCGCAGGATTGCTTCAGGCCCTAATCTGTTTCGGGCAGGGCATGCTGAGCCTTTGGTAAATTCCTCTTCCTGGTGGGAAATGAGCGTTACATTTGCCCGTGCAGACACCTACAGCTAGTCTCTCATTGGTTCTCCCTATTCCTGTTCATCTTGCACAGAAATTGCAAGCTGTGCCAAACAGGAGGTTAAAGGCACTGACTCTCCAAGCAGGGAGACTGTTAGTAAATCATCTGGAATGGTGAACCCGAGGACCAGGATACGAAAACTGAGATGCATTTTAAATCATTTCCCCATAACACGGTGGACCATACTGTGGGTTTCACATGCATGTTTTAGCTGGAGGAAGAATCCCTTGAACCTGAAGAGTTGGGACCCATGGAATAGGTACCATACAGTATGACTTCAAAGGGTGTGCATTTGCTCACCTAAACTCACCAATGCTATCAGCCTGAAGTGTCCAGCCTTATGTCTCAACCAGCTCTGGGTGTAGATGTGGTCAATCCCGGTTGCATCACATGCCCTGAGTGAATTATTTAAGAATTGCTCTCTATTTCACTGTCTTTGTGTTTTGTTTTCGAAATTTATTTTGATAATGGGATTTATCGGATTTTCACTGCTGCCTTTCGGCCGCTGTACACACCCTTGATTCTCTTACGGAGACATATATATCCATGGGTTTTAAGATTCTTCCTAGTCAGGTATATTCCTAGGCGTTGAATATGTGGTGTTGGGTCCATTTCGTTGAGCAAGGAGTAGGTCTTGTCTATTACATATTGGGCTTATGGAAAGTTATCTGTGCTAATTTCAGTCTCTGGTTTTATGCAACACCCCAAGGCACCTTTCCCCATAAGCAAGCACTAGTTGGTTTTCTAAATTTGAGACCCTTTTCTATTTTGTAATTCAGTTCATGTGTAGTCAAGTTTACATTCCGTGTATTCGTGATATCTTATGATGTTTCTTTTTCTGTGTGACGTAGTTCACGTAGAATCACCGTACCTGCATCCACTCACTATGCCGCTATGGGCCTGATGACACAGATTTCATTGCTGAGTGATATTGCATTGTACGTACGTGCCACAAGTTCTTTATCCATTTTTTGCTTTCTGGGATATTTACCTGATACTGTAGACGAGCTTCTTGTGAACACAGCCGTCTCAAATATTGGGGTGGCTGTCTGTTTTTGATTTTAATTTCCGTAAGCTATAGGACCATAAGTGGAAGTGCCATAGGCTGTGTTGCTTTTTTTCTTTCGTGTTTCAGGAAACACCATACACTTCTCCAGGGTGGCTGCTGGCAATTTACATCCTGCCAATCAGCATAACAAGGCTCACTGTTCTCCATATCCTGTCCTACCTTTCTGGATTTTACACTTTTTTCAGATGGCCCTTTTGCCAGGGGGGCAGTGAGACTTCATTGTAGTGCAGATTTCATTTACAGGCTTGCTTGGTTGGCCAAAAAGGGCGTATGCGTTTTTTCCTGAATATATTCAGGAAAAAACGCATACGCCCTTTTTGGCCAAGTGCATCATTGTCGACGTTCTGCCTCTTTTCCTATGCTTTCAGGGCAATTCCAGTCTACCCCCTGCAATCGTTTTCCTGAAATTCTGCCCCGCTTTCAAGTCCCCTTCGCAGGCTTACTTCAATATATTTTTGGAGGAAAGCTGTCATTTATAACTCTGCAGGTTTGTGAATTACAGTGCCACTGAGCTCCTTTCTTCAACTCGCTTTCTTGTGAGCTGGGCACAAAACCGCAGGATTGCTTCAGGCCCTAATCTGTTTCCAGCAGGGCACACTGAGCCTTTGTTTAATTCCTCTTCCTGGTGGGCAATGAGCGTTACATTTGCCCGTGCAGACACCTACAGCTAGTCTCTCATTGGTTCTCCCTATTCCTGTTCATTTTGCACAGAAATTGCAAGCTGTGCCAAAGAGGAGGTTAAAGGCACTGACTCTCCAAGCGGGGAGAGTGTTAGTAAAGCATCTGGAATGGTGAACCCGAGGACCAGGATACGAAAACTGAGATGCATTTTAAATCATTTCCCAATCACATGGTGGACGATACTCTTGGTTTCCCATGCATGTTTTAGCTGGAGGAAGAATCCCTTGAACCTGGAGAGTTGGGACCCATGGAATGGGTACCATGCAGTATGACTTCAAAGGGTCTGCATTTGCTCACCAAAACTCACCAATGCTATCAGCCTGAAGTGTCCAGCCTTATGTCTCAACCAGCTCTGGGTGTAGATGTGTTAAATCCCGGTTGCATCACATGCCCTGAGTGAATTATTTAAGAATTGCTCTCTATTTCACTGTCTTTATGATTTTTTTTTGAAATTTATTTTGATAATGGGATTTATCGGATTTTCACTGCTGCGTTTATGCCGCTGTACACACGCTTGATTCTCTTACGGAGACATATATATCCATGGGTTTTAAGATTCTTCCTAGTCAGGTATATTCCTAGGCGTTGAATATGTGGTGTTGGGTCCATTTCGTTGAGCAAGGAGTAGGTCTTGTCTATTACATATTTGGCTTATGGAAAGTTATCTGTGCTAATTTCAGTCTCTGGTTTATGAAGCACCCCAACGCACCTTTCCCCATAAGCAAGCACTAGTTGGTTTTCTAAATTTGAGACCCTGTTCTGTTTTGTAATTCAGTTCATGTGTAGTCAAGTTTACATTCCGTGTATTAGTGATATCTTATGATGTTTCTTTTTCTGTGTGACGTAGTTCACGTAGAATCACCGTACCTGCATCCACTCACTATGCCGCTACGGGCCTGATGACACAGATTTCATTGCTGAGTGATATTGCATTGTACGTACGTGCCACAACTTCTTTATCCATATTTTGCTTTCTGGGATATTTACCTGTTACTGTAGACGAGCTTCTT